>NW_025920126.1:506573-704774 GCF_902686445.1 Sciurus carolinensis | reverse complement strand
GAAAGAGCATGTCTTAAGGAGGAAGAGATCTGCTGTTTTCAAAATGACTTTCCTTGTGTTAGCACTGAACACTAGACCTCATGCAGGTTGAGTCGGCCTTATTCAAAATGCTTGGGACCAGAAGAGTTTCAATTTTCAGAGTTTTTCCGACTTTACAAGACTATGTAAACTTTAGCAGTTGAGCATCCCTAATTCAAAAAATCTAAATAAAAACTGCTCCAAAATTCGGTTACAAAACAAGAGTTTCAGATGCTGAGGTACTAAACTGCCTCATGAGCAAAGGCATTATAGCTATGGTTTACTCATCTCCTTGGATATTTTAAAGAAACGTCAATCGAAAAAAAAATACAGGAATGTTAAAACAGATAAACAATTTTGAAGTAAAAGATTAAGGCTGTTTTTAAGATTAAACATAGGATTATATGATTTGGCTATTCCATTTCTGGGTAAAAATACTCGATAGAATCGGAAGCAGGTGTCAGAGAAATTAGTGTGCCCAGTTCATGACAGCATTGTTCACAATAGCCAGAAGGTGAAAGCAAAATAAGCGTGAATGGACAGACGAGTGGATAAACACAGTGGGGTATGTACATACGATGGATTATGATTCAGCCCTGAAAAGGAAGGACATTCTGACACATGCTGTGACAGAGATGAACCTTGAGGACGTTATATTAAGCGAAATAAGCCCAAAGCAAAACATTGAGTGTTGTCTACTTACGTGAGGGATCCAGCTGATTCCAGAGATAGCAGAATGGCGGTTGTCAGGCAAGGTTGAACAGGGTGGTAGTGTCTAGTAGGTAGACTTTTAGTTTAATCAAGTCAGAAGAGTTCTGGAATGGGCAGTGAGGATGGTCATGTATCAGTGTGAACATACTTAATGCCACTGAACTGCATGCCTGAAAATGGGGAGGTCTGTGTTATATAAATTTCAAAGTAAAGAAAAAAAAAAAACTCTGTTTAATGACTAGTAGTATTTGATCACTCCTGATTCTGTATGTATGTCAAAAATTGAATCCAGGACAGTACTCTGTGGTCTCTCATAGGATCTTTCATAACGGTTTACCTTGACATCAGAGCTGTGGTTAGTTACCCAGTTATGATCTGCAAACCTGAAATCAAATTCCAGCTCAAACACCGGGTTTGAACTTCAGATGATAAAGCTGAATTCCTTAGTGACACTGCAAGCAACTAGCCTGACAGTCTCCATGACTGATGTCGCCATGGGTCAAATTATACAAAATACTGACTTACTCTATTGATGACAAAGGTATCGAAATCAGTTCAGCTGCCCTGAAAACAATTTTTACCATGTGATTTAAGATGAAAAGATGAGGACTTGGTGTAGCTCGGTGGTAGAGCCCTGGTCTCGCATGCATAAGGACCTGGGTTCAACCCCAGCACCACCAGAAAACCAAAAAAAGGTTTCTATACAAATACCATGCCATTTTATGAAAGAAACTTGAGCATTCATGGGGTTTGCTATGCATACAGGCCCTCGAACCAATGCCCAGGGACACAGCAAAGACCTCACAACCAAAATGTGCTAAGCAAAGCACATGAAAAGGTCAAGCAGCTGAGGGACACCATGGGACTGAAGCTCTACCTCTTGGTGATCTGGCTTGGCTCCTTCACATCTGGCTCCAGACCTCATTATCCAGCAGCCTCCAGAGCATCACATCTACCAGCTGCTCCATGATCTTCAAGACCGCATCCAGGATCAGAAACATGGAGGAGACACGCTCCTTATTCTGTGTGGTAATCCGGATGGTGTCCGCCACAAGGACGTTGGCTGTCCTTTCCAATTTGTGGATATCAACCCAAGGTATTACAAGTTGAACTGAAAGAGAAAAGATGCAAAATCAGATCCCCCATAAAGTGGGAGCCAAACTTCAAGCATCAGCAAATAACAATCCTACGTTCTATTTGTTTCTTTTAAGCTAAAATGCGAAAGTCTCAAAGCCTGTGCAGGGGAAGAGTACACAACTGCCTGACAGCTGCTGGTGAAACCCAACTCATGGGCCAAGGGTTTTCTTAAAGATTGAAGTGTCATCTCCCAGGTTGCTGGCTACTGCATACTTTCAAGGACCAACATTTTGCAATCCAATAGCATACATCTTCAAGAATATTTCAACACTCATGCAAAAGTTTCTGAATCACACAAAATCTACTTTCAAAAACAGCACTCACACATTAAGGTAGAAGAAAAAGGAGTGTGCAAGAGGGTTATTCATTTCTCGTTCACAGAAGTGGGCTGAGCATCGAGTCTGTGTCACATGACTCTTAAAATGCTTAGAAGACACTACAAGCAGATTCTATGAAATGCTAAGGTAATACAGTACAGTCAGGCACAGTGTATGTGCACCTCCGAGCTACCTGCATGACTGAGGCAGGTGGGTGTCTTGATCCCAGGGTTTTAGGTCCAGCCCGGGCAACAAAGCATGACTTTCACTTTAGAAAAAAAAAGCAGGTGCTGGGACATAGATCAGTAGCAGAGCACTTGCGTAGCATGTGTGAAGCCCTGGGTTTGATTCCCAGCACAGCCAGGTGCTGTGGCACACACCTTTAGTGCCAGTGACCCAGGAGGCTGGAGGATCCCTCCTTGCTAGGGAGGTAACTTAGCTAGTCCTTGTCTCAAAAAGCAAGGTTGGGATGGGGGGCAGGGCTCAACAGTTAAGTGCTCTGGCTTCAATCCTTAGTAATACTGCTACTAATAAAGATAATATAAAATAGTGCAGGTGATACATTTTTAAACAAACATGCTAGTCCCAGATTATTTTTTGGGGGGGTGTACCAGGGATTAAAGTCAGGGGCACTTGGCTACTGAGCCTCATCCCCAGCCTAATTTTCTATTTTATTTAGAGACAGGTCTCACTGAGTTGCTTAGTGCCTTGCCTTTGCTGAGACTACCTTTCAACTTGCTATCCTTCTGTCTCAGTCTCCTGGGACGCTGGAATTACAGGCATGCGTCACTATACGCATCTGAGAATTAGTGTGGATACAATGATAGGCAGTAGGCTAATGCAGAAGAAAACCGGAGAAGATAAAATCATATGTGTTAGCAGATTCCTCATACAGATAACAAGTGGAAAAACATAATCGAATATTAGCAATAATTAATTTTTTCCAAGTATCATCATCCTAACACAATTAGGTTTAGTGACAATCCTTAGTGTTCCAAATGAAATCATTTCCTTTTCACCTCAGAGAATGAATGTCATATTGTAACATTTCCTTCCACTTATTTAGCCATAGCATTTTCGATGACTTTAGAATTGTAAACAGCCTCATTTCTATGTCAGGCCTGGGACTACTCTTTTCCAGCTATGCCAGCTCTTCTGCCCCCACTAGTTTCATCTACACTGCCTACTTGAGTTCATTAAGTGACTGCTCTGTGGAACGCCCTGCACTTAAGCAGCACAAATAGGAAAAACTAAACTACAAGCAAATAAGCAACACCAACTTTGCAGAACCCAGCCCAGAAACAGACATGGTGTACATTATAAGGGGACAAGGGAGGCATGGTGGACGTGACCAATCTGAACTGGGTATTGAAGGACAAACAGGAGTTTCTAAAGAGGCTAAGGACAGAAGGAAAAGCATTTGGAAAAGTGTTCATTTGGGAAAGCATTTCAGAAAGAAGGATGGCCAAGGTTAGGCTGGGGCCCATTCCAAGCAAGGTCAGGAGATGAGTGGGCACACAGGGCAGGATACTGAGGCATCAGAAGGGAGTCTGGTGAGACTGAAAGAGAAAACAGCATGTGCAGGAGGCTGGCCACAGCAGATATTCAGAAGGAGGCCTCCCACTGGCTGCACTTGCAGAATAAATGAAGAAAACCACACATACGTGTGCATCTCCCATGCCACCCAGAACGGGCTCTTGAAATGGCTTCTGAAAGTGCTTTCAATGGCAATGGCTTTTGAAACCTTGAACACACAACTGACACCTGTGGCCTTGCCTTTTCCTGTGGGAATGCCAGTACTGAGGACAGTGCCCACTGCTGGTGCGATGTCATAAATTATTTCTGGATTTGAAGTGGACCCAGGTAAAGTGTTCTGCATATACAACAGTCATGATGTTCAAGGACGGGTGTTTTAAAAGATGTCCTTCTGCATTAAGAAGCAGAAGTACATGCTACTCCTATAGAAATATTCACCCATCAGATATGATACTGTATCTTCAACATAATCTATGATAGTAAAAGGTTTTGAGTAGCTATTTAAATAAGTTACACAGATATGCTCCTGAAGGTAGCAGAAAAATGAATTGTCTCCAGAAAACAAGCAAAAAAAAAAAATCAAGGTCCTTCGTTGTAGCATGTATACTTCAACTTAATTATCTGCACAAATCATTTGGAAACTAATCCAGTATCACCTGCTGTCATCTCAACCACCCACTTAAATCTTTTGCTGTGGGATTTGACCTTTAATGGCTTCTCTAGGGAGCCATGCCAATCAACCCCAGGGCCAACTTTATCTTGAAGGACCAAATACTGCAGATGCTGGCACTGGCCTCACATGACTTCATTGACCAGGAGAAGGGGTAGAAGCAGAGGTGGTTCATGCTGATGTACAGACAGCCTTGGCGGGGCACCCAGCCCTTACAGCAGCAGCAAGAGCAGTAGGTGACCACCTTCTCTGCCTCGAGGAGGACGAACCTGGCCTCCAACGTCACCACCACTTCTCAGAACTTCCTGGGTTCCCCTTCCTGCTCAGCAAGCCTACTGCTGCTCTCTTAAGCAATCAGACCCTGACTCACAAGAGACAGGGCCTTCATCCAGGGAGCTGGGCAAAGGGAAGGAAGACAGCACAAGGGACAGGAAGCAGGAAGGACAGATGCACCCAGGCACTTAAGGAATCACTGTTGTTTCCACGACAACCACTCCTGTCCACAACCCTGAAACAGCCACAGCCAGAGGGGGAAAAAAAAAGGCAGAGATCAATTAACCATCACAAGGTTGCAACACAAAGAAAAGTCTCTCAGTCACTTACTGACCATGAAGCTGTGGCTGAATCAGCTGACTTCTAAGGTTTTGAGAATTTTAATTCACAATTATTTCCCAAATCCTCCCTACACTCATGCTACAGTTTGGATCTTCAATGGCTCCCCAAGATCCATGTGTTAAAGGCCTGATTCCCAGCTAGTGTATTGGGAGGTGATGGAACTGCACAAGGTGGGGTCTGGCGGGAGGTCCTTGAATGACTGGGGGCGTGCCCTTGAAGAGGACAGTGGGACCCCAGCCCCTTCCTCTCTGCTCCCTGGCTCGCCATGAGTTGAACACTTTTCCTCTGCCATAAGCCGCTGCCTTGATGCGCTGTCCCATCACAGGCTCACAAGCAAGGGGGCCGATCAGTCACTGGACTGGAGCCTCCAGAACTGGGAGCCAAACCAACCTTCCCTAAGTCAGTCATCTCAGGTATTTGTGACAGCGATGAAAAGTGAACCAACGCAAGAATTACAAAACCCAGTGACTGGCTCTGGTGTGGGCAACTCACATCAGCCCCCAAGAACTACGCAACTAGGACCTAAGAGTCTCTTTAAAACATGAACAAATGTCTTCACTAGGTTCAAAAAGGTCAGTATAAAGCCAACTGCAGGATCTGGAGAAGACTAATGCCGTGCACCACCACCGTCCACTATACTTGTTCAAGGTGGAAGGGAGGACCCTGGCCAAGCTTCTAGAGGGCGGAAGTACTCCTAAATCCCTGGGGAGTGCGGGAAACAGCAGAGGGCACAATCTGACACTGCAACTCTTTTGCCAACCACCACCAACAAGAAAGGACCTTTGTGATCTGTGGTGGTGACAGAAGAGACTAGAATAAAAGCTGTGGTCCATTTCTCAAGGCTGACAGTCTGTCGTTACCTGTCCTTTTCTTTTTCTTAACATTTTCATTTGTGTTTTATATGACTGTCTTATGAGAGCCTATGTTTCCTAAGATGAGGCTGTTTTCACGGGGGTGTTACCAAATCCTCACTCTATAAGTCCTTTTAGAAATGAAACCTGGGCACTCATATTAAAATTATCTAATCATAATTACTATAAAATAAACCTCAGTGCTGGTGAAGTGTACTGTTTTCTTCATTATTTATCAGGCTCTAGAGCCGACTGGCATGGCCGAGAACAGGATTCAGAGGCTCCAAGCAGACATGATGGTGGCCATAGGGCCTCCCAACTGTCATGGCTGCATGTCTGGTCCCAGGAAGAGATGAAGCAGCGGGATTTTTCAAGTTTTATGGAGCAGCCAAGGGCCCAGGAAAGGTTCAACTCTCACACCCTGTGGATCTGGCCCGAGGAGTGGGGAGGACAAATCCCACAATGTGCTCTCGCTCCCCAGCACTGCCTCCTCAGCTTTCCTTTCTTCCTTCCTTTCTCTTTTTAGGGCATACTAGCTTTCAAGTGTCAGGGATCAAAACTGTCACCCCCAAACATGCCTCTTCAGCATAAGAATAACTGAGCCAAAGAAAACTGAGAAACAAAAAAAAAAGGGGGTACCAGAAAGACTGTCTGCCCTGCCCCATCTGCCTTGAGTCAGGAGGGACTCTCCATCTGCACAGGTGTGTCCCCCTCTGTCCTGGGAAGACACCTTTGACCTCTTGATCTCAGCAGCATGAGGGGCTCACACAGCCTCACGGAGAGAGCCCTCCCCTGCCATTAGTTTCCCCCATGTTTACCTCCCCGACCCTGCACCACCCCAGAAGATGGACCCCTTTTCCTGTCATTTCAGTCCTCAGTCAACTGGTTGCTTTCCCTTAAGGTGCTGTGCAAGGTCGATTCTAACCACCCTACCAGTTACATGGCTGAGTTTTTGCCACGTGTATACACTCTGCATGCATTCAAATCAACTCTTTCTCTCTTGCTCATGTGCTGCATAGCGATGTCATTTCCAGGGCCTCAACTACAGAACCTAGGGAGAGGACATTTTTCCTTCTCCTACAGAAGGGTTTCAGGAAGCAGCAAAGCAGAAATCAATTTCCTTCCTCCCAAGCAAGGGAAATACCTCGAGAAAAGAACCACTACAGTTCACGTTAGGCCAAGAGAGGCAGGTCAAGTGTTGCTGATGCTCAGTCCCATCTGACACAGGACAAAGAGGCACAGTCCATCGGCAAGGATGAGGGGTGTCCCGAGAGCTGTGTGTGTCTTTTACCATAGCCCAGGTCAGCTCTGACCCCACAGGTAAGAGGTCATGCCCTGGTTGCCAAGCACTGGATGGCCTCAGTCGCCCCTGCTCTTCACTCATCCTGCTCACATCCCCTAGTCCCCAAATGGAAAAGACTGCTTCTCTTGCTTCCTCTAAAACCAAAAATTCACTTTGACACCCCTTACAAAAAGCTGAAAGTCTTCAGGTTTGTTTTCAAAAAAACAAAATCCATGGTCTGGGAGATTCACAACGTTTCTATAGTGCATTCTACTTACACACAGTAGTGGGGTTCACTCTGACATCATCATACAGGCATGGAATAGAATGAGCTCCATTTCCCTCCCCTGGGCTGCCTACTTTAGTGGGCTCTCTACTACGTATTTGGTCTTTAATTAGTGCTTTATAGGTATGCATCAAAGATGGAATTCACTGTCGTATATTCATGTATGTATACAGCACTATTTTGACAATTTCTTTCCATACTGGGGATCCTTTGAATAGAGGAAATGAACTGAGGGGGAGGAAGGAGGAACAGGACGAGGGAGGAAAGATGGATTGCTTTGGCGAGGTTTTATCCCAAGGGAAGAAAACTGTACTGCAGGCTTATGTGTTCAAGTATGTAAGGAGAGTTCTCTGTAGAACAAGGAAACATGTCCCTCCCCAACAGGATCTTAAAGCACCAATCACCATCGTGTCCTTGCTAGGACACCAGTTATGTAACAATGTAACTGGCAGCAGGTATGGACAAATACCTCCCAAGATTCCTCTCCTGCCTTCTCACACCTTAACTGGCTGTAACTCCATTTAATTAACATCTGAAGAACAAACATCCACTATTAGTGGGACCAGAGCACTAGGTCCAACATGGTGACAAATGTTACAGCTAAAGAGAAAATGAGTCAAGAATAACTAATTTGAAGAAGACAATAATATGTTGCTCTGCAAAAACAGAAATTTTAACATTATGGTATCCCACGAGAAAAAAAAAGGATGATTATATCTGTAAAAGATAACAGGAATTAGGCCTGAGGATGAAGCACCACCCTCTTTTTTCCCTAAATTTCAGGTGTATCTTTATGTGCCGCAAAGACTGACAGGTGACAAATTGAACTCATTTGCCTTTGTGCATTAATCCAAAAAGTGTAATCGGACTGGTGAAGACTGTGGGTACGTGGCAGAGTTGAAAATGTCATGAAGAGTCACCCAAGATGGGGAGAAAGGTCGAGATCAAAGGGCCTACCTTCACCTTCCCCTTGACAAAAGCTGGCCATGTCGTCTTTATAATCAAACACAGAGTATGGAGGAGATTCTGTCCCAGCCAGTTCCAGTGCTGATTGATTTCCTCTAATGTGGTACCTGGATCAGAACAGAAAGAGAGAGAGTGAAAAACAAGAGTCATCGTTTTGCTAACATTAAGTCCCTGTGTTAATGTTCTGCAAACGTCCCATGCCAGGGTTCTCACACCCCGAGCCACCGTTTGTCACTGAAAGCTGGCACTCTCCACTGGTGCCATGGTCTCTCCTGCCACTGCACTGGGACTTAAAAACTTCAGTCCCATGGCCACTTAGGCCAGCTCGCCAAGCAGGAATACCTTGGAACTGTCCTGTGACCACCCTGCACACCTTGATCATGTGCAGAGCATCTACCACTCAAGTGTCAGAAGCATTTGCAATGGTACAGCTGTTCCAGCATGGAACACAGACCAAGTGGCAGACAATTCTCAACAGTCTCACTTAGTGTCTCCCAGGAGAAGAGAGGCCCATGAAGAAGTACCAAAGTCACGTTCAAAGGGGAAGAACCTCCTGGGAAGGTCCTCACAAGGATGTTGTCACTGCAACAGGCACTGCTTGACCGACAAGCAACAGCCAGGAATTTCCCAGGTTTACAAATGGACACTTCATACCATTTACAGCAATATTGAGATTGCTATCAAAAAAACCTGTATTTAATACCTAATTCACCAAGTATCACAGCTTAGCCTAAGCTCCTATCAACACGTTCAGAGCACACCCATTACCCTGCAGTTGGGCAAAACCATCCAATACAAAGCCTGTGTATTATAAAGTGTTGAAGAGCTCACGTAATTTATTGCATACTATGCCGAAGTGAAAAGTCCAAGATTTCTGCTGCTATGCTTCCACATGACTGAGAAGTCCAAAAAATGTGAAGTCTGACCACGCAAAGTCAGGGGGCCATCTGGATACGTCACTTTCCTTTGCCTTACAAATCTTCAACAAGAAACCTCGGTTACCTTTTTTGCATGCTTCCCCACTATCTACCCACCATGCTTTACTGGGCACTGACTACATGCCCAATGTTGTCCTGGGCACAGGAGGGAAAGCAGCCAGAGAGACACTGGAACTTTTATTTCCATGAGGGAGGCAGGAAAAAAGAAGGGACCTGAGCGCCAGCAGGGAGTCAGCACAACGGATGTCTGAGCTCTAGCCTGAAGGACTGGGCATGCTCCTCTGTCTACAACCCCAAGCCACTCAGTCAATGCTCACAACTTCTCTCTCTGCCTAAAGCGAGGCACCTTTAGGAAGCCTGGAGAGACTTTGGTCCATGTGAAATTAAAATAGTAATAACAACTTGTCTCCCTTCCTACCTGTTATCCACAGATCTTTTGCCAAATAACACAGTTCATACAAGACATAGTTTAACTCTCTCTTCCACCTAGTTTAAAAGAAAAAAGTACTCTTGAAGGCCCCCCTCTACTTCCCTGTCCTGTCACACAGGAGCCTGGAAAAGACAGGGATCATCGTCACAGGCCGCTCTTCCCATTCCTATTCTGAGCTGGTTCCACCCAGGGCCTTTCCTACCCTTTTTCTTTGTACTTTATTGGACACCCACATTCCTGGGCAGGGATCCTTTCTCAATGCTCAGCACACAACCAAGTATGAGGGCGAGTCAACGACATGCAAGATGCCCAAGTAATGCCTGCACAAGTACAAGTATCTCAGTCAACAGCACAATCCCCACACCAGAACATACCCATGCCTCCCATCCTCACTCCCCACAAGAGAACCCTGAAAAGAACAATTCACTACTCAGGACCTTCTGAGGGCAGGACAATGGTAGAAAACAAACCTGGCAAACCTGACCTGTGTCAGCCCAAGGAAAACTTCCTCAGCACCTGGCAGCCCGGTTATGCAGTCTCTTGGCACAGACATGCAACATGGGGTGGAGACTGCCCAAGTCGGACACAGCCCTTGCACTTTGCCCCCGGCTATTACCACACACGCACACACCTGGGAAAACCCTGTTAATCAGACACCAAGACCATAAAGGAAAGGGCCACTTTATACTCAAAAACACGTGAGTGCCCTGAAACACACCCCTCAGAAGCCTGGCTCACTCACGCTCACAGCTCAGTGTGTTTCTGATCACTACGAAAGAGACAGACATGTGGAAGAGAGCACAGAGCTCCTGAAAGCAGGTGAGGCTCCCTGGGCGTTACTTGCAGGCTCACCAACAAGCAGATGCTCCACATGCTCAGACCTCAGGGTTTGGAACATTCCAATGGGAACAAGACTCACCAGTGGCTATGGCCCAGTGAACGTCGCATCCATCCAGGAACTCTCCACATGCTATGGGAGAGTACACCTGTGAGCCGGGAACTTGAAGCAGAACTTGAAAGGGAGCTACCTTGGTGTTGGAATCCAGCATGCCTCCAGAGCACCCACCAGGCCACCTACAAGGCAAAAGAGAAGCAAACACACCTGTGAACTCAGGGACATGCAGACCCGCAGCCAGTGTGCAGCTGCCACTCCCACATGCGGAGGCAGAATGGTCACTGGTGAGAGCCCAGGCACAGCTCCGACACCCCGCAGAGTCACAGCTCCATGGGGCCCAGAGCTCTAGCTTCCTCACACCCATTTCCCCAGCATCTGCTGTTGGAGTCAGACTGCCCGATATGAACCCCAGCTCTACCACTTTCAAGCTGTGTGGCCTTGGGAAAGTTACCTGATTTCTCTGTGCCCTGGTCTCTTTGGAAGATAAAGCAACCACGGTATGCCTCCAAGGGTAATTATGGAAATTAAGTCATCATTCAAAGTACCTAGACTATTGCCAGGCCCTTCAAGCACCAGGTAAGTGTTGCCCGTTAGGATCCTCATCATATCCACATCTCACATGGAAGAATAATCCCTTTCTACTCCAAATAGGTACCCTGAGAAATATGACAGCACATCCAAGACCCCTTAGGACAGAAGGCACAGGTAGCAGGTGAAGGACTGGCACTCTGCTGTGATGAATGGGATCCTGAATCACTGGCAGGTGAACAAACCCACTCCCTCCTCCCTGGAGAAGCTGAAGCCCTCCACCTTCCTTTGCCCATGCTCCTTCACTACTAGGCCCCGAGAGGGCCCTGAGTGGCCTGAGGAGTTTATTTTTGTTTGAAACCCCAATGTTAAAGGAAGTTGAATCATTAAGGAGTATGTCACTGACCTGCCACCCCATCACCCCAGAGTGTGCAGCATGTTTCACACCAGCAGGGACGTGTGCCAACACAACAACGCACCCCACAATTCAGAAAGTTAACGCTGGGACATTCCTACCCTCTGCTCCTCAGATCCCACCAGTTTCCAAGTGCCTCACAAACCCGTCCTAAGGGGACGAAAACACATGACTCGCAAATGCATGGGATGTATGCACTTGTTCCTCCCGCCTTGGCAACAGGGCACACTCTGTCACTGGATGGCTGGGGCCTGCAGCTCTCTGCAACTGCCCCACATCAGAGAAGACTAGGGCACATCCACAGGAAAAGATCCAAATTCAAAACTGCATATATGGGGCTTCCAGTTGGGGCTCAGTGACACAGAAGCTGCCTGGTATGTGGGAGGCACTGGGTTCCACCCTCAACACCCTATAAAAGTGAACAAATAAAATAAAAATCTATTAACATTCAAAAAATATTTTTAACAAAATGCTTGTATGGTTTCTACTGAACACAGGTTGCTTTTGTACCACTGTAGAAACAAAGGCACTAATCCAGCCCACAGGAGTTGAGAACTGCTTGTCTTGTGACTCTACCACATTGGACCTGTTCAGAATCACCCACTGCCTTGAGCCGTCACATCTCCCAACACATCTTTGACTTTCGAGAGCTTGACAGCTTCAAAGATTACTGGCCAGTTGTTCAGCAGCAAATCCCAGTTTTGGCTTGCCTGACGCTGATTAGATTCAGGTTAAAGTCTCTGGCCAGCCTCACAGAAGGAATGCTATGCATCACATCCTCTCAGGTGGACACAATTTCAACTTGTTCCACTCCTGGTGATGTTCACTTGGTCTCTTAAGTTAGTGGCTGCTTGGGCTTTGCACCATCAACTTACTCCTTTTTCCCTTGTAACTCACAAGCCTCCTACAGACAAATAATGAAGTTATGTAAATTTCCCATTCCTCAAACTTTCAATTTATTCACATTTATCAGTATGGTCTCATTTTTCCTGCTTTTCTTCAAAGAATAAGAACTCATTACTATTATTTACTCAGATGATTTAATTGTCCCAGGTTTGGCAGGTAGGAATCCCTGCAAGCTGGGTTCTGTGTCCTTTGGACATGTACTCATGGTTTTTCATAGTCTCTGCCACAATAAAATATTCCAACATCATCTTGTACTTTCCCTGCACCAGCCATGAAATGGGACATTTTTCCCAGAAATTCTCTTTCCTTTCATGAGGATTGCTACACAAAAGCCACCTGGCATTCCAGTGGCTTGGGAGGGTGAGGCAGGAGGATTGTGAGTTCAATGACAGCCTCAGCAACTTAGCGAGGCCCTATGCAACTTAGCACAACAGTGGCTCAAAATAAAAAAAATAAAAAGGGCTGGGGATGTGGATCAGTGGGTATGTGGCCCTGGGCTCCATCCCTGCTATAAAATAAAAATAAAAACCTGGTATCTGGAAGCTCATTGATAACAGGGTGTGTGTATACATATGACTCATGTATTTGCACACAGGCATACTCTAATGCAATGTGTGTATGTATACATAGTCTACATACAGAAAAACTGAGTTCACACCGATGCCTCCTGCGACCCACTCCCCGTGTTCATTCTTACTTCTTTCCTTGTTCACAGCTCTCTTCTCCAACAGAGAAGCCCAGCCTCCACCACCCTTGATAGATTTACTTGCACATCAACCCTCTCTTGCTGCCAAACTCCACACCCAAGACACACCCTGCTCACCCTGTGCAACCTCTTCCTAGATGACCAGCACCTACACCACCCTCACCTGCCCTATGGGATGACTTTCCCCAGCAGAAGGAAGGACGTGTGTTTTTACACCAATTATTCTTTGGCTAGTCCCCTGACCCTTTAAGGGTTTGTTATTTGGTGTCATATAATGGAGTGGGGGACAGGAAGGCTGTCCTCTCTGCTAGATGGAGAGCTGACACTTAATACAGAACCCACAGGCAGCTTAGCAGAGCTCAGTGGAAGAAAACAGTAGGCTGGGGTAAGGGCACTTAAGGCTGTGTTTTCAAAAGACCAGTGAAACGTCATGTTTGTCTAGCAAAGATAAAAAATCCTGGTGGAGACACCAAGGGAGACTAGAAAGGAGCCCATCCCAGGAGGCGCTTCTCAGACATCTCTGACAGAACCCATGCAGACTTTGTAACAGTAGCCTGGGGGACTCTAGGTGACATGGAATGAAGAGAACAGGGAGGGTGTGCAGCACCTGAACAGCCACAGAGGGGTGCCGAGTTTTGAGGCAGAGTGGGGATTTCTTTCACATGCTTCTGAAAAGGTCAGGAGGTCTGTGTCAACCGGGAACCTTCATTTGGTGGGCAGGTGGGCAGGGCAGCAATCAAAAAAGTCACAAGGGGACTTCTAGCTTCAGTTCCAGCATGCAAAGAGCTTGGGAAGCACCCCTCCCATAAATACAAGCAGAGGCCAAGCAGACTGCAAATCACAAGCTTTTCTTGGACTCATCAGAGAACCGAGGTCACGGGTCAAAACATAACCCCCAAAGCTAAAGTGGCACAGGTAATCCAAGGTACACAGTTGGGACCTGCTCCCCCAGTGCTGAGGTCATGAACTGCAGGACACTTGAGTCCTGAGTCTGACTGTGCGGGGGCCTGACTGAAAGAGAGTAAGAAAGCCCTGGTGCTGCGATCTTAAGGAACCCCAAGGCAGCACAGGTGTTCTCACCAGAACCCCACCAGTTCCCACTGAAAGACCCCAGGGACACCTGCCCAGCTCTCTGGACAAGGGAAGAATAAGGCCATGTGGCATCCCAGGGCTCCACCCCAGCTGGGAAAGGGCCTTCTCTGGCTCCTGTGTCCCCTCTGGCTTTCCTGTCCCCACAGGGGTGGGAGGAAGTGGCTAGAAAACACTTGGGAAGGTCACAGGCCAGGGTCACACGTCCACTGATGACTGAGATTGATTGATGATTCTAGGACCCTCCCCCTTGCCAACAGCAAAAGCTCCAGGATAAATGAGAGCACATGACAGCTCAAAGAGCAAGTAGACTGGGAAGTTCTTAACCCAGGGACAGAGGGGAGACACAACCAGGGACATGGAGGAATGTGAGGCCTCTGGTACCTTCAGTTACAGGAAACTGCAAAGAGCCAAGTCCCAGCAGAGTAGCGAAACACACACGGAAGATGATTTCCTCACTTGTTATTATTTATATATATGTATAAATAATAAGTTGTTTATATACCATAATAAGTTTTCTCTATATATGTATAGAAAAACATGCCAGTAGGCAAGAAAATACACATGATTAAAAGATAGGGCTGGGGAGATAGCTCAGTCAGTAGAGTGCCTGCCTTATAAGCACAAGGCTGTGGGTTTGATCCGCAGAACCCAAAAAGAAAAAGAAAAGATAAAGCATGCATCAAAATGACATAGAGATATGACAGATCTTGGTACTTTGAGAGAACTTTTAAAATATGTGTGATTTATAGGTGAAGGGCTCTAAAGAAAAGGTATAGAGTATGGAAGACTAGGCCATGAAAGCAGACAGATGGAAACACTAAGAAATGAAAAACAAAACAAATAAAAATAAACAAAAATGAAGATTGGCCTTCATGGTTCATCAGTAGGTGGGACGGTCAAGAAAACAATTGGTGAACTTGAAGACAGATCAACAGAAACCCCCAAACCCACTGAAAAGCCAAGAGAGAGACAGATACACATGAAGTACACAATATCTGACTGCTGGGGATAATTCCCAAAGATTCAAGGGATCCCAAACTGGAAAAACAGAAGAGGAAAGCAATCATGTGAAGCAATAATGACCAAGAATTTTCCAAAATTAATGACACACCCCAGATCACAGATCCAAAAAGTACAGAGAACACCATGCAGAGAATTATAAAAAAAAAAGGAAAAATGTTTACAAATCTACACTGAGGTATATCATATTCAAATTGCAGAAAGAAAAAGAAAATCTTTAAAGAAGAGGGGGTGTGAAGCAGACAGCCTAGGAAGAACACGATAATTATAGCAGACTTCTCCAGCATGTGATCAAGGGAGTGGACATAAGGTGTTGAAAGAAATGAATCACAAACCAATAAATCTAAATGAAGTGAGTATTTGTTTTGGGGGTGGGATACCTGGTATTGAATCTAGGGGTGCTCTACCACTGAACCACATCCCCAGTTGTTTTATTGTTTGTTTAGAGACAGGGATTCAACAAATTACTGAGGCTGACCTCAAAGATGTGATCCTACTGCCTCCTTCTACCAAATTGGTAGGATTACCAGCAAGGACCACCATGCCAGGCTGTGTCCAGTGAAATTATCCTTCAAAACTGAAAAAAAAAGACTTTCTTGAAAAAGAATAGGAAGTTCCTAACTATCAAATTCCAGCAGACCTAACTATCAAATTCATCAGAGAAAGAAGACACATAGGTCAGTAGCTCTGAGCTACGTAAAGAGAAGAAGTGTGTCTCAGGAAATGAATGAGGGTAGATTCAAATTTCTTATTTTTCCTATCCCTAAGCAATTGAAAAGAAATGTTTGAAGGGTTAACAAAAAATTTATGAGTGATTACACTATGTAAGTAAGTGAAATGGATGACAATGTCAGAAAAGATAAGACAGGATCTGGGAATACTAGTATTTCTGCATCTCGGCCAAGCATGGTGGTGCACACCTACAATCCCAGTGGCTGAGGAGGCTGAGGCAGGAGGATCATAAGTTTAAGGTCAGCCTCAGCAACTCTGAGACCTTGTCTCAAAATAAAGTTACAAATGGACTGGGGATATGGCACAGCGCTTAAGCGTCCCTGGGTTCAATCCCAAAAACATGAAAAAAAAATCTACATTTCATGTGAAACAGCATAATATTTGAAGGTAGACACAGACTAATCTGGAAATTATGTTCCAAACCAGAAATATATACTACAAATTCTTTTCAACCTATTGTTGGCAAGCTAACAGATAAATGGCATCCCAACCATTCAACTGCTAAAGAAGTCAGGAAAAGAGGTTCAAAAGAAAAAGAACAGAACAAGGAATAGAAAACAGTTACCAACCTGGTAGAGATTCATCTAACAATGGCAACAATCACTTTAAATGTGAATGGCCTAAATACACCAACCAAAATCACCCAGGGATTTTCAGAATGGATTTAAGAAAAAACAAAAAAAAAGGAAGAAAAGAAAACCAAGGCCCACAAGGAACCCATGTCACAGTCACACAAAGGAAAAGGAAAGGGGGAGCTAGGGATGTAGCTCAGTGGCAGAGTGCTTGCCTAGTATGCCCAACTCCCTGACTTCAATTGTTCACACCACAAAAAATTCCACCAGCAACTAGGATCCACCAACATATAAAAGAAATTACACCTCATGACCAAGTGGGACTTGCTCCAAGTATGCAACAATGGTCCAGCATTCAAAAATTCATCAATATAGAAGTAGGGGGGAAATCACAAAATAATTCCAATTGATAAAGCATTTGACAAAAATGGAACACCCATTCACGATTAAAGGAAAAAAACATAGCAAACGAGGAATCAAGAACTTATCTAATTTGATAATATCATTTACCTTCTCGCCCCAAAACCCTACAATTAACATCACACTTTCTTGTTGAGTTTACCTTTTTTCTGATAACCAGGAACAAGGTAAAGACAACTTCTCCTATCACTCCTATTCAACATCACACTGAAAGATGCAGCTAAGATGCTAAGACAAAAAGAGGAGACAGAAGGTATACAGGGAGAGAAGGAAATAAAACTTTGATCAAAGATGACATGCTTTTCTTTAGAAAAATAAAGGAAAGAATCAAGAAAAATTTAAGGAACTAAGAAGCATAGTACAGCTGCAGGGCTGAATGCTCTGACATGACAACTGCATTCCAACACTCCAGCAAAGGCCGGCTGTAACTTGGGCGGGGTGGGGGGGACGCGGAGTAGACACCATTGACAAGCCACAGAAATGCAGAAGAAAGGAAACAAACCCGAGGCAAGTCCATCCTGACCCCGTGTCTCCCAAGAAATCCCCACCTGCGACTCAGCCCCGGGCTGCATCTAAGGCCGGCCACCCCCCGCCGAGGCTCCTTACCGCTGAGGCCGCTGCCCGCCTCCCCGTGCCCGCCGCACCGCCCAAGGATGAAGGAGCCGCTGTTCCACTGGTTCACCCAGAGCTTCAGGGCGTCCTTCAGCAGCACCTCGTTGTGCTTGTTTCCCTTTCTTCTGGTGCCCCCTTTCAGGTAGCCTGAGCCAAGACCACACGTGGCCCAGCTCGCTCAGGAGGAAGCGGAGGCAGTGCGGAAACGCAGACCGGCGGGCGCCCAGCGCTTGCACTTCCGCAAGCGCAGCAGGAAAAACGCCCCAGGCAAACCTCCCGCAGCCGCGCACCGGCCCCGCCCCACGCACCCCCGCGCAGCGCGCCGGCCGCCCAGGCAGCGTCCGCAGCACCTGGAGCCCCTCTCAGCCCCGCCGATTGCACAGGCGCATCCCGGATTTCCGGGTCCCAACCCCGGGCTGGGAACGGCAGGTGCTGCAGGGAGCGAGACACTAGGCCCGGCCCACCACCGCCCCCCCCTTACCGGTGAGGTGACCGATCCCCTCGCCGTGCCCTGGGGGCCACAGTAGCAAGAAGTACCCGCTGCTCTTCTGGGCCACCCAGAGCTTCAGGGTTCTTCACCAGCACCTCCTCCGGCTTGAGCCACATCCCTGGCGATCTGGCTGCACTGTGGGGAGCCGCTTCACATCGCCCGGGCATCAGCTGCACCAGGCCCAGTTCGGTTGGCAGGAGGCGGTGGCAGCGGTAGGGCGAGAACCGCACACTCCCAGGTGCCCAGCGCTGGACTTCCGGGAGCGCAGTGGGAGGAGCTCGCCCCGCGCACCCCGCGCAGCCTGCGCGCCGCCCCGCCCCCGTCCCGCCCAGTCTCGCGGCGGCCCCGCCCCAGGCCGCCCCCACCCGGCCAACTCTCGCTGAGCCTTGGGGGAGCGGGTTTCTGCATCCCAGCGGCCCTACTCAAGGTTCCCAAATGGAGGAAGGAGGTCCCATCCCGTTGCCAGGTCCCCTCCCTCCCGTGCCCGCACAGATCGCGGGTAGCGCCTGGGCAGCTGTGAGGCTCCAACCCCCGGGTGGCAGCTCCTTGGAAAGAGCTCAGGTTGGCGGGAGCCACACCCACATGCCTCATTCCAAGAGGTGGAGGAAGGACCTGGGGAAGAGACCTCTTGCTCTCCAAGCTGCGGGTTGACCAGCCCGCAGCCCTTTATCTCAGGAAGGACAGATGCACTAATGCAAACCAGTAAAGCAAGTGTGTTTGGGTTTTTAAGAACATTTTGGAGATCTCCCAAAAATAGCATGAAAAATAAAAACAATTATGTTCGGACTTGTTAGCACACTTTCTTAAAGATTTATTTTAATTCACACATCATACTTTTCCATATTTATGGGGCACTGAATGAGATTCCACTACATTTATGCGATGGGTAATGAGCCTATCAGGATAACTTGCATATCCATCACCTCAAACATCATTTCTTTGAAGGTACATTTGGGAAGCTCTCCCAAGTGAACCACCTGAGCTGCAGGAAAGGCATTCATGAATATCAGCTCATATTCCTGAATGTGCTTCTGATGCAATCCATACACATTCACCCATACTTTCAATATTATTCAGTTTTATCTGTCAAATATTCAATAGGAAAGATGCATGGAAAGACAGAAATTTGAAAATTAGTTGGGAGGGGATGGGAAGAGGAGCATGGGGTAGTACAACCTGACTCCTCTCTTCCCACCACCCAGGCTCCTGTCCATGTCTCCCATTAGTCAAGTCTGACAGAAGCTCATGGGAGGCCAGGATGCTCCAGGATGCAGTTTTCAGAGGTCTGCCTTCCAGCACAGAGCAAGGTGGAGAGTGTTGGAGAGGGTAGCTGGAGCAGGGGATGGAGAGCATCCAGCACAGGTGCTGACAGCTTCCTGTTGTCACTCCTTTGGGAGGGCTTACCACCCCTTGATGGTATAATTGCACTTTGTCCCCCAAAATTCATGTGTGGAAGTCCTCAACCCCAGTTCCTCAGAATGTGACCTAATGGAAATAGAGTCATTACAGATGTAATTAGTTGAGAATGAGTTATTAGGGTGGGTTTTAGTTCCATATGATAGGGGTTCTTACAAAAAGGGGACATTTGAACAGCCAGACCTACAGGGAGAATACCACGTGCAGATTGGAGAATTGGCCAAGAGTTGCCAGCAGCTAAGAGAAAGGCCTGGAGCAGTTCTTGCCTAGCACCCTCACAAGGAACCAACCTGGATCTTAGATGTCCAGCCTGTTCCAATGCTGCTTCTGTGTTGAAACCTCCTGGTTTGTGGGACGTTGATAGGGCTGTCCTAGCAAAAGAATACAGATGCTTCCTGAATCCCGCTCACAGCTGTTCAGCAGCACATCAGTACCAACATTCAGAGAAAGATTCTGTTTGCTGCTGACTGATAGCAAGAGGGACCATGTTTCCTCAATGTGGTGTTCTGGCTGGGTTTTGCACATGTCTGTGCCCGTGTAGGGAACAGAAGGAATGCTAGTAACCCATGCCATTTCACAGCAGCAAGAGGACCCTGTTAGCACTGATGGCAGGAGGAGCAGTGGATGGAGGACGAGGCCTCAGGGTCCCTGCTGCTGTTCAGCGTGATTTCTGTGGCAACAGTGAACAACACATAAGATTGTGGAGTTAGATGGCTGTTCCCATGCACCGTGGAAGTGTTAAAGAGAAACAAGTGAACATGAACTATTAATTCTCATGTGAAGCTCACCAAATGGCAAAATTCAAAGAATTGCTTGTCTTCATAATCACAGGACACACAAGATCTTCTTCAGATCCTACATAAAATCGTTGCAAGGGGGATATGCTGAACCTCATCAGTTCCTCTGCAAAGATGGGGACCCTGATGGGAAAGAAGTAGGACCTTAGATTTGTGAAGAGACCATTTGGACTGCCAAATCTCAGCTTTCTTTGCCTACAAGGTAGCTTCTCCATGCCACTGGAGGAAATTTCCCTTTATTACAGGAATCCCTCATGCGACTTCACCAGGGACGTTGCCTGAATGCCTGTTCTCCAGACCTTCCCCAGATGCACCTCACTGACTCCAGGAGCAGCATAAGAGAACTCCCAGCAGTGCCCAGCAGCAGGATTGAAGGTAGCCAGGGGATGGGAAAGTAGAAATAGATCATATCCTGAGCCACTTGGATCTTGCCCACAGAGGTATGTTGGGAATCAGCTGAAGATTAGATAGGGGAGTGAATTCTAGAGTGTTCCACCAGAAGGGTGAAGTGTAAGATTGGATTTAGTGATATTTACAAATATGCATACACTCGCCTGGGATCCATGATTTACTATATTACATATTGGAGTGGTAAAAATATTTTGGAAAATGTGGTATGAATATACTGTGAGTACAATGAAAACCTCTCAACACTTTAAAATCTACTTGGAGAAAGCTGATAGTTTTGGAAATATTTATTGTCCATAGCAATACCTTGGGCCCATATAGATACCCCAGATATGATTAGAAGATTAATATTCTTGAATTATTATGATTGCATATGTAAAATTTATGTACATTATAAAACAATGTTATAGAAATGAAATAACTATTATAATAAATTTCTTCTAATATTCATATTTATGCCTATATATCTATTTTTAATATTCTCCTTTGAATTCATCTGAACATATTACTGGTTTTCTTATCAATGAAGAACTTGAGAAAACCACTCACCCATTTAGTTTCTTTGTTTTTTTTTTTGTTTTTTTTTTTTTTTTTCAGTGCTGGGGATCAAACCAGGGCCTTGTGCTTACAAGGTAAGCACTCTACTGACTGAGCTATCTCCACAGCCCCCCTGTTTGCTTTGTATTTAATGACAGCCATACTTTCAACCGTTTGAAAAGTCACACCTAAACAGTTATAAGAGACAGAGGGATAACAGGATCCTAAATTTTTTTCATTGCAGTTGGCAGACAGAAAAAGGAGAGAGATATCTAAAGGAAAGGACTTTCAAAGATACTTTCCCCCTCCTACCCTGGACACAAATGCTCCACTGAACTTATACCCTGTGGCAAGAAAAGATGATAGTCCCTCAGCCTGGAGCCCTTGGTGAAGCACATCTGGAGAGGCAGGCATGGTTAGGACACGTCTGTCCCTGTGGCCATTTGAGAACCATTACAGGGGCAAGGGAAACAGCATGCTGACTTTATGGTGATGAGCAGTCAGAAATTAAAGCACGCCACCATTCAAAAATTCACAACCATGGCACATGCTTGCCATCACATCTATTCAGGAGGCTGAAGCTGGAGTATCGTACATTCAAGGCCAGTCTCAGCAACTCAGTGAGACCCTATTTCAAAATAAAAATTAAAAAGTGTTGGGGAATGTAAACCAGTGGTAAACCACTGGTCTAACATGTGCAAGGGCCTGGATTCAATCCTCAGCACCACAGAAGAAAACAAAACAAAACCAGAACTTTATAACCACCATGGGTTTCTGGGACCATGAACCTGGCTGGTGAGGACTAGCTGAAATGACCATGGGTTTGGTGAGAATCCTCAAAAATCTCTTTTCAGAGGATCTCAAAGGCTCCAAACAAAAAGTAATGATAAAGAGATGGAAACGTGCTCCTCATGGTGGCTCCTGCACTTAATCACAGCAACTCAGGAAGTTCAGGCAAGAGGATCACAAGTTTAAGGCTATCCTTAGCAACAAAGTGAGACCCTGTCTCAAAAAAAGAATAAAAAGGGTGGGGGGCTGGGGATATAGTTCAGTTGGTAGAGTGCTTGCCTCCTAAGGACAAGGTACTGGGTTCAATTCCCAGCTGCAATAAAAGATGGTTGAGGATGTGACTCATTGGCTAAGGATCTCTGGGTTCAATCCTTGTACCAAAAAAGTAAAAGAAAGAAAGAAAAAAAAAAGATGGAAGCATTTATTACCTCAATTTGATCCATACCTACCATATGCCTGTATTAAAATATCATATCCCATAAACCTGAACAATTATTGCTTGTTCATTAAAATTGATTTAAAATGATTTAAAATTGATTTAAGGAAATTTGATCACTATAAACTGTGTACGTGCATCAAATTATAATACTCTACAATATACATTTGTACAGTGAAAATATGTTTTCAAATAAATAAGAAAAAATACTAATTATGAAAATGAAGAGGAAAAGTATGTTTCTCATAGAAAAGAGGTACAGCACACTACAATGCTATCTGTGTGATGTTGCTTGTACTCAAGAGTGGCATTGGGTTGGGACCCCTCTCCTAGACCCACAGCCCTGGCTCAGGTCCCCACCATTAGCTGGGCCTGCCCATTTCAGTCCCCTCTGTACATCATCTCCTGCCCCTTTCCCTTCTTCACATTGACAAAGCAGGAAAAATGAAAAGGAGCTAGAAATGGGTGAGAAAAACTGAGTAGTCTGAGAATGGTAGACCGAAGGCAAGAAGGAAATTGTAAGACACTTCCAATTTCTGTTCCTAGGTAAAGCTCTTCAGTTCTTACTAAAACTGCCACTTGTCTTATCTGCAGATTTTCAGCTTCCATTCATTTCAAAGGAGTTAGTTAGTGAAGTTGTTTTCAGTTTTCCATTGATTTAGCTTCTTTTTTTGTTTTGTTTTGTTTTGAGCCAGGGCCTCACTAAACTCTGAGGCTGGCTTTGGACTTGGGATCCTCCTTCGTTAGTCTCTCAATTTGTTGGGATTACGGGTGTGCACCACTGGGTCCAGCTTGATTTAACTTTTTTAAACTTTATAGTAATGTATGCTTTAGAAAAGACTGATTTTCTTTACAAAACAACTTTCAAGGTCTCCTGTTGGTTTGACTTTTGCTCACATTTCCAGTTTTATTATTTCTCCAAATCCTCACTTTGTGTTTCCCCTTATGTATTAAGTGCTCTGAAGGGAAGCCCAGGTCCCAGCATATGGGTTCTCTTCCTGTCCCTGTAGAGTCATGTGCCCCAGGGAAGGCACTTTACCACGAAGTTACCCCTGTATTCTCATATTCTGTCACCATGCCATTCATGCCATGGGCACCAAATCAGTCACAAGCAGCCCAGGAGTAGGCTGGCAAGTTTTTCAGAATTAGTAAAGCCAAGAATCATTCACTGAGTGCATTGAACAGACTGGCACTGTGAGACATTTCTTTAGCTGAAGACTTCTGTGCTTTGGATATGAAGAGTCCATCAAAATCGTTGGGGACATGTAAGATCTGGACAGTAGTTAAGTCCTCATGGTGGATAGCAACAGCATGGTGGGAGCACACATAAGAGGGAGGCAGGCTGGGGATGCAGCTCTGTGGTACAGCACTTGCCTAATGCATGCAAGGTCTGGGTTCCATCCCCAGTCTCACATAACAAATGAAACCCTTAGGCTGAGACACTGAGAAAGGAAACCAGAAGAAGCAGGAGGAACTGAGCTTCAATTTCAGAATAATGCTCTCTCATAACCAAATTAGGGTACCAGGTCTATAGCTGAGTAGTAGACTTCCCATGGTTCCATCTCTAGGACTACACACAAAAAATGTTATATTTTTCATCAAAACCAAGATGCTCTTATCAGATTTTTCTAGTCTCAATAGTATCCCTCTCTTTCCTTTTTCTATTCTCAAATCCATTTTGTTTCTTACCTAACCTCAGAACTGTGGTTTGTCCTTCCAAATGTGCCTCAACTGGCAGGCCAATCAGAATCACTTGGGATTATTCATCTCAAACACTAAAATGCAGTAGGACTTGGAAGGATGTGTTTCAAGACCTGAAAGAAAATAGCTGTTGACCAAGATTGCTACATTTAGAGAAGCTATCTTCAGATTTGAACATGAAATAAAACCTTCCAAGATAAGCAGAAACTGAAAGATTTCATGAATAATATTGAAGAAATAGTACATACAGAAGAAATCAAAACAAAACTCCAGAGCTCACAAATGGACAAATCTCAATTGAAGGGTAGCTAAACAAATGAGAAACAGGACCAAGTTAAACATAATCAAAATGGCACAAATTAATAAACTTCTCTCTTTAATCATAAATATAAATGTTATCAATCCTTCAGTTAAGAGACATAGGTTGACAAAATGGATTAAAAAATAAGAGCCAACTATATTTTGTTTGCACAAAATTACCTCACAGGCATAAAAATCATAAGTCTCAAAGTGAAAGAATGGAAATTGATAGGCCCATCAAATGGAGCCCCCAACAAGCAGGAATAGCTACTCATGGAGCCTCCAAAGAAGCAGGAATACTGATTCTCATATCCAAAAGAGAGAACTTCAAGCCAAAATTAATTACAGGAGACAAAGAAGGTCACTTCATAATGATAAAGGGAACAATCCAACAAGGAGATATAACAATAGTAAATATTTATGCCCCAAAATGTTGGTGTATTTAAAACCTAAAGCAGACACTATGCAACCTAAAGAAGACTCGGACCTCATTACAGTATTGGGTGATTTCAACACAGCCCTGCTTTAATAGATAGGTCATTCAGAAAGAAACTCAGGAAAGAACCCTCAGATTCAAAAATTATAACTCATATGGACTGAACAGACATCTATGGAATATTTTATCCAACAACAGCTGAATTTACTTTCTTCTCAGATGCACATGGAAACCTCTCCAAAAACAGATATATTTTAGGCTACAAAGTAACTCTTAGTAAATTCAGAAGAACAGATACAATTTCTAGCATTCCATCAGAAAATGCAATGAAATTAGAGATCGACACCCCAAAAAAATACAGAAGCTATAAAAACAATGAAGTTTGAACAATTCACTTTGAATAATGAATGGGAAATGGAGGAAATCGGTGCAAAAAATTTTAAAATTAGAGACAAACGGTAATAGTGACAACTTCTAGGACCCAAGGAAGGTGGCTCTAAGAGGAAAATTTTTATCTATGAGTGCCAACATAAAAAATCTGAAGATCTCAATAAGGATCTCAATGTTCAAGGAAAACAACAACAGACCAATTAAAAACCCAATAGAAGGATGTAATTAAAATCAGAACCCCAAATCAATTAAATAGAGAATTTTAAAAATTGTAAACAAATAAATGAAATACAGAGTTGTTTCTCTGCACAGATGAGCAACCACATTTAAGAAAGAAGAGATGAAAAAGAAGAAATCACCACAGATATCACAGGGATCCAGAGAATCATTAGCGACTACTTTGAAAATTTATACTCTAGTAAGTGGGAAAACCTAGAAGTAAATACAGTTGTAGACATATATAACCTGCCAAAATTCAATGAAGAGGACGTAGAAAAACCTAAACAGACCAGTAACTAGCAATGAGATAGAAGCAGTAATAAAAGCCTAACAAAGAAAAACCCAGGTCTAGATGGATTTTCTGTTAAATTCTTCCAGGACACATCAAGGAATTAAAACTATAAAATAATGTCCTGATGGAATTAGATGTCAAAATTATCAATAAAAGACAAGCAAACATATTCAATGACATATGAAGAAGATTGAATATCATGACCAAATTGGTTTCATTCTGAGGATGTAAGGATGGTTTATCATATAAAATATCCAGAAATATATGACAGAGGATTAGTATTCAGAATATATAAATAACTCCAAAATTTACCACCAAATAGCTAAATAAACCAATCAATAAATGGACCAATGAGCTAAACAGATTCTTCTCAAAATTAGAAATACAAATGGCCAAAATATATATATGAATGCTCAATATCTTTAGCAATTAATTTGATTAGATTTGATTTGCCATTTGCAAATCAAAACCACACTGAGATTTCATCAAGCGTAGCAACAAAAATAAATGCTGGAGAGGATGTGGGGGAAAGGAACGCTTCTATCCTGTTGATGCAAATGTTAATTAGTATAATTGCTGTGGAAATCAGTGGGATTTACTCAAAAGACTAAGAATGAAACCACTATGTGACCTAGCTAAAGGACCCCTTCGTTATTTATTCTAAGAAATTAAAGTCAGCATACTGTTTCATTACACACATGCCAAGTTAATAGAAGCACAGTTCATGATAGCCAAATCACGGAATAAACTGCTGTATCTATCAATGATAAGTAGATAAAGAAAATGTGGTGTATATACACAGTGGAGTTTTATTTAGCAGTAAAGAAGAATGAAATTGTGTCACTTTCAGGAAAATGAATAGAAGTTGAGAGCCTTGTTAAGTAAACCAGACTCAGGGAATAAAGGGTCATATGTTTTGTCTCATATATACAAGCTAGAGAAAAAAAAAAGGAAATGAAAAATACAGGGGCAGGGGATATCAAGAGAGAGGAAGGAAGACTAGTTGAATAGAAGGCAGGGCCCAGGGGAAGGGATAGGGGAGGGAAAAGGGAAATACCGGGGAGCAATATTGACCAAATTACATTGTTATATCATATGTATGTAAGAGTATGTAACAATGAATGCCACTAAAATTCATAATTATAATTCACCAATAAAAAATATGGGAAGCCAAACTCACAAATTCGAGGGCAAAAACAAAACTGAGATTACCCTCAACAATAAAGCTGACTCAATGGCCATGCTAGACACTCATTCCTTTATCATTTTCTAGGCCCACTTTGTGAAACTATCAAGTTGCACAGAACCCTCCATGTCCCCTGCTTTTTAGTTATTAAGACTTTTTAAAAATTATGCTGTTGAGCCCATGACTGTCTTCTATTTTCAGCGGGAAACTTGCTGCCTCTTTGTAGCCTTTTTATTTCTCACTCATGGACTCTCCAAACCACATCCAGTGGGGACTAGGAAGTCTGATGCAATCCTACTGTCTGTCTGAAGTTGAGATGGACCTTAGTGGGACTCGCTGGAAACTTTCCTCTGTACCTCTTTTCCTAAGTGGATCCACTCTTTCTCTTGGGGGGTGTCCCCATTTTCTCCTGCTCTATCCCTTCTAAAACACTTCTTTCTTTCACTAAGTCTCCTGTTCCTGGAATCCTCTCAAGCAAGAACATAAGATTCTGGACCAGGAACATCCATGTCTGCTTGGCTCTGGCTCCACCTGCTGGTCTCCTGCGCAACACCAGCTGTGCATGCATGCAAGCTGAGCAGATTCTGGCTGCAAGGGAATATTGTAGAAGTCCCAGGTCAGGAAGAAAGAAGTACACAACACAGGCATAGCAACATGGTGTCAGGTTGTTCCTGCCTAGAGAGCCAAACACTGCCCAATACTTGGGGCTGAATGAGGGGTGGAATGTGAGGCAGAGGGGATTTGAGTGGCATTTGTCAAGAGTTGAGGGTTTGAGACTTTATCCTATTCATAAGTTAAGCAAGACTGCCATCGTCACTTGGATGCTAGTAGAAGACATCAGATTTTGAGACAAAAAAATTTTTAATTCATAAACATAGCAGCAATCAGGGTAATAGTATATCCCTTCTAGCGACATATGCTTCTCCCAAACTGAACCAGGAGGACATACACAATTTAAACAGATCAATATCAAGCAATGAAATAGAAGAAGCCATTAAAAACCTACCATCCAAGAAAAGCCCAGAACCAGACAGATTCTCAGCTGAGTTCTACAAGACCTTCAAAGAAGAACTCATTCCAATACTTCTCAGAATATTACAGGAAATAGAAAAGGAACTCATTCTATGAAGCTAATATCACCCTCATACCCAAACCAGGAAAAGACACATCAAGGAAAGAAAATTTTAGACCAATATCCTTGAGGAATATAGATGCAAAGATCCTTAACAAAACATTGGTAAACCATATCCAAAAACATATTAAGAAAATTGTGCACCACGATCAAGTGGGCTTCATCCCTGGAATGCAAGGATGGTTTAACATCCCTAAATCAATATACATAATCCTTCATGTCAATAGACTTAAGATAAGAATCATATGGTTATTTCAATTGATGAAGAAAAAGTGTTCGACAAAATACAAAACCCCTTCATGCTCAAAACACTAGAAAAAATAGGGATAGTAGGAACATACCTGAACATTTTAAAGGCTATTTATGCTGAGCCCATGGCCAATATCATTCTTAATGGAGAAAAACTGAAACCATTCCCTTTAAAATCGGGAACAAGACAAGGATGTCCTCTTTCACCACTTCTATTCAACATTGTCCTTGAAACTCTAGCCAGAGCAATTAGACAGACTAAAGAAATTAAAGGGATACAAATATGAAAAGAGGAACTTAAGTTGTCAATATTTGCTGATGACATGATTCTATATTTAGAGGATCCAAAAAAATCCTCCAGAAAACTTCTAGACTTCATCAATGAATTCAGCAAAATAGCAGGCTATAAAACAACATGCATAAATCTAAAGCATTTTTATATGAAAGCGACGAAACAGCTGAAAGGGAAATGAACACAACAACTCCATTTGCAATATCCTCAAAAAAAAAAAAAAAAAAAAAAAACTTCGGAATCAATCTAACCAAAGAGGTAAAAGATCTCTACAATGAAAACTTCAAA
Source organism: Sciurus carolinensis (assembly GCF_902686445.1). Taxonomy (NCBI): domain Eukaryota; kingdom Metazoa; phylum Chordata; class Mammalia; order Rodentia; family Sciuridae; genus Sciurus; species Sciurus carolinensis. The sequence continues at coordinate 675,761 of NW_025920126.1, read as the reverse complement.
ACATTGAAGAAAGAAATTGAGGAAGACCTTAGAAGATGGAAAGATCTCCCATGTTCTTGGTTAGGCAGAATTAATATTGTCAAAATGACCATACTACCAAAAGTGCTATACAGATTCAATGCAATTCCAATTAAAATCACAATGATGTAACTTACAGAAATAGAGAAAGCAATCATGAAATTCATCTGGAAGAATAAGAAAGCCAGAATAGCTAAAGCAATCCTTAGAAGGAAGAATGAAACAGGGGATATCACAATACCAGAACTTCAACAATACTACAAAGCAATAGTAACAAAACAGATGGTATTGGCACCAAAATAGACAGGAAGATCAATGGTACAGAATAGAGGACACAGACACAAACCCAAATAAATACAATTTTCTCATACTAGACAAAGGGGCCAAAAATATGCAATGCAGAAAATATAGTCTTTTCAACAAATGGTGCTGGGAAAACTAGAAATCCATATGCAACAGAATGAAAATAAACCCCTATCTCTCACCCTGCATAAAAAACAACTCACAATGGATCAAGGACCTTGAAATCAGACCAGAGACCTGCATCTTTTTTTTTTATTACTGTACACAAATGGGATATATGTTGTTTCTCTATTTGTACATGGCATAAAGGCATACCATTTGTGTAATCATAAATTTACATAGGGTAATGTTTGATTCATTCTGTTATTTTTTTCCCTTCTCCCCACCCCTCCCACCCCTCTTTTCCCTGTATACAGTCCTTCCTTCCTCCATTCTTGCCCCCCTCCCTAAAGCTAACTCTAACCCTAACACTAACTCTTCCCACCCCACATTATGTGTCCTCATCCACTTATTAGCGATATCATTCTTCCTTTGGTTTTTTGAGATTGGCTTATCTCACTTAGCATGATATTCTCCAATTTCATCCATTTGTTTGCAAATGCCATAATTTTATCATTCTTTATGGCAGAGTAATGTTCCATTGTATATATATACCACGTTTTCTTTATCCATTCATCAATTGAAGGACATCTAGGCTGGTTCCACAATCTGGCTATTGTGAACTGAGCAGCTATGAACATTGATGTGGCTGTATCTCTGTAATATGCTGATTTTAAATCCTTTGGGTATAGGCCAAGGAGTGGGATAGCTGGGTCAAATGGTGGTTCCATTCCAAGTTTTCTAAGGAGTCTCCATACTGCTTTCCAGAGTGGCTGCACTAATTTGCAGCCCCACCAGCAATGTATGAGTGTACCTTTCTCCCCACATCCTCGCCAACACCTGTTGTTGCTTGTATTCTTGATAATCGCCATTCTAATTGGGGTGAGATGGAATCTTAGGGTGGTTTTGATTTGCATTTCTCTTATTACTAGAGATGTTGAACATTTTTTCATATGTTTGTTGATTGCTTGTAGATCTTCTGTGAAGTGTCTATTCATTTCCTTAGCCCATTTGTTGATTGGATTACTTGCATTCTTGGTGTAGAGTTTTTTGAGTTCTTTATAGATTCTGGAGATTAGCGCTCTATCTGAAGTATGATTGGCAAAGATTTTCTCCCACTCTTTAGGCTCTTTCTTTGCATTGCTGATAGTTTCCTTTGCTGAGAGAAAGCTTTTTAGTTTGAACCTATCCCAGTTATTGATTCTTGCTTTTATTTCTTGTGCTATGGGAGTCCTGTTGAGGAAGTCTGGTCATAAGCCGACATGTTGAAGCTCTGGACCTACTTATTCTTCTATAAGATGCAAGGTCTCTGGTCTGATTCTGAGGTCCTTAATCCATTTTGAGTTTAGTTTCGTGCATGGTGAGAAATATGGGTTTAGTTTCATTCTGTTGCATATGGATTTCCAAGTTTTCCAGCACCATTTGTTGAAGAGGCTATCTTTTCTCCATTGCATATTTTTGGCCCCTTTGTCTAGTATGAGAAAATTGTATTTATTTGGGTTTGTGTCCGAGTCCTCTATTCTGTACCATTGATCCACCTTTCTATTTTGATACCAATACCATGCTGTTTTTGTTACTATTGCTTTGTAGTAGAGTTGAAGATCTGGTATTGCGATGCCCCCTGCTTCGTTCTTGCTACTTAGGATTGCTTTAGCTATTCTGGTTTTCTTATTCTTCCAGATGAATTTCGTGATTGCTTGTTCTATTTCTGTAAGGTACGTCATTGGGATTTTAATTGGAATTGCATGAAATCTGTATAGCACTTTTGGTAGTATGGCCATTTTGACAATATTAATTCTTCCTATCCAAGAACATGGGAGATCTTTCCATCTTCTAAGGTGTTCTTTAATTTCTTTCTTTAGTGTTCTGTAGTTCTCATTGTAGAGGTCTTTCACCTCTTTTGTGAGATTGATTCCCAAGTATTTTATTTTTTTTGAAGCTATTGTGAATGGGGTAGTTTTCCTAATTTCTCTTTCTGAAGATTCATCGCTTATGTATAGAAATGCCTTAGATTTATGTGCATTGATCTTATATCCTGCTACTTTACTGAATTCACTTATGAGATCTAACAGTTTTCTGGTGGAATTTCCTGGTTCCTCTAAGTATACAATCATATCATCAGCAAATAGGGATAGTTTGAGTTCTTCTTTTCCTATTCATATCCCTTTAATTTCTTTGGTCTGTCTAATTGCTCTGGCTAGAGTTTCAAGGACGATATTGAATATAAGTGGTGAACAAGGGCATCCCTACCTTGTTCCAGTTTTTAGAGGGAATTCTTTCAGTTTTTCACCATTTACAATAATATTAGCCATGGGCTTAGCATAGATTTCCTTTACAATGTTAAGGAATGTTTCCACTATCCCTATTTTTTCTAGTGTTTTGAGCATGAAGGGATGCTGTATTTTATCAAATGCTTTTTCTGTATCTATCGAAATAATCATGTGATTCTTGACTTTAAGTCTATTGATATGATGAATTACATTTATTGATTTCCTGATGTTGAACCAACCTTGCATCCCTGGGATGAAACCCACTTGATCATGGTGCCCTATCTTTTTAATATGTTTTTGTATGCGATTTGCTAAAATTTTGTTGAGAATTTTTGCGTCAATGTTCATTAAGGATATTGGTCTGAAATTTTCTTTCCTCGATGTGTCTCTGTCTGGTTTAGGTATCAAGGTAATATTGGCTTCATAGAATGAGTTTGGGAGGGTTCCCTCCTCTTCTATTTTATGGAATACTTTGAGAAGTATTGGAATGAGCTCTTCTTTAAAGGTTTTGTAGAACTCGGCCGAGAACCCATCTGGTCCTGGACTTTTCTTTATTGGTAGGCTTTTGATGACTTCTTCTATTTCATTACTTGAAATTGGTCTATTTAAATTGTGTATGTCCTCCTCGTTTAGTTTAGGCAATTCATATGTCTCTAGAAACCTGTTGATGTCTTCAAAATTTTCTATTTTGTTTGAGTATAGATTTTCAAAATAGCTTCTAATTATGTTTTGTATTTCAGTCGTGTCTGTTGTGATATTTCCTTGTTCATTCCGAATTTTAGTGATTTGGGTTTTCTCTCGTCTTCTCTTTGTTAGTGTGGCTAAAGGTTTATCAATTTTGTTTATTTTTTCGAAGAACCAACTATTTATTTTGTCAATTTTTTGTATTGTTTCTTTTGTTTCAATTTCGTTGATTTCAGCTCTGAGTTTGACTATTTTCTGTCTTCTACTACTTTTGGTGTTGGTCTGTTCTTCTTTTTCTAGGGCTTTGAGCTGTAGTGTTGGGTCGTTTATTTTTTGAGTTTTACTTCTTTTATTAAATGCGCTCCATGAAATAAATCTTCCTCTAAGTACTGCTTTCATAGTGTCCCAGAGATTTTGATATGATGTTTCTTTGTTCTTGTTTACCTCTAAGAATTTTTTAATTTCCTTCCTAATATCTTCTGTTATCCATTCATCATATAATAGCATATTGTTTAATCTCCAGGTGTTGGAGTAGTTTCTGTTTTTTACTCTTTCATTTATTTCTAACTTCAATCCATTATGATCTGATAGAATACAAGGTAGTGTCTCTATCTTCTTGTATTTGCTGACATTAGCTTTGTGGCATAATATATGGTCTATTTTAGAGAAGGATCCATGTGCTGCTGAGAAGAAAGTGTGTTCACTCTTGGTTGGATGGTATATTCTATAAATGTCTGTTAAGTCTAAATTATTGATTGTGTTATTGAGATCTATGGTTTCTTTGTTCAATTTTTGTTTGGAAGATCTGTCCATTGGTGAGAGAGGTGTGTTAAAATCACCTAGTATTATTGTGTTAATTGTCTATTTGGTTTCTAAAATTGAGAAGGATTTGTTTAACATACATGGATGAGCCACTGTTTGGGGCATAGATGTTTATGATTGTTATATCTTGCTGATTTATGCTTCCCTTAAGCAGTATGAAATGTCCTTCTTTATCCCTTCTGACTAACATTGGCTTAAAGTCCACATTATCTGAAATGAGGATGGATACTCCAGCTTTTTTGCTGAGTCCATGTGCATGGTATGTTTTTCCCCATCCTTTCACCTTTAGTCTATGGGTATGTCTTTCTATGAGGTGAGTCTCTTGCAGGCAACATTTTGTTGGATCTTTCTTTTTAATCCAATCTGCCAGTCTATGTCTTTTTATTAATGAATTCAGGCCATTAACATTCAGGGTTATTATTGAGATATGATTTGTATTCCCGGTCATTTGGTTCATATTTAAAATTTTATTTATTTATTTATTTATTTTTTGACACATCTTGGTTCCTCCTTTATTTGACAGTTCCTTTAGGATAATTCCTCCCTTTGCTGATTTGCTTCTTTGTTTTTTATTTCTTCCTCATGAAATATTTTGCCGAGATTGTTCTGTAATGCTGGCTTTCTTTTTGTAAATTCTTTTAGCTTTTGTTTATCATGGAAAGATTTTATTTCATCATCAAATTTGAAGGTAAGCTTTGCTGGGTATAAGATTCTTGGTTGGCATCCATTTTCTTTCAGAGCTTGAAAAATGTTGTTCCAGGCCCTTCTAGCTTTTAGGGTCTGGATTGAAAAATCTGCTGATATCTGTATTGGTTTCCCCCTGAATGTAATTTGCTTCTTTTCTCTCACAGCCTTTAAAATTCTGTCTTTATTTTGTATGTTAGTTATTTTCATTATAATGTGCTTTGGTGTGGGTCTGTTGTAATTTTGTGTATTTGGAGTCCTATAAGCCTCTTGAACTTGATTTTCCATTTCATTCTTCAGATTTGGGAAATTTTCTGATATTATTTCATTGAATAGATTGTTCATTCCTTTGGTTTGTTTCTCTAAGCCTTCCTCAATCCCAATAATTCTCAAATTTGGCCTTTTCATGATATCCCATAGTTCTTGCAGATTCTGTTCATGATTTCTTACCATCTTCTCTGTTTGTTCAACTTTGTTTTTGAGGTTAAATATTTTGTCTTCAATATCTGAAATTCTGTCTTCCAGGTGTTCTATCCTATTGGTTATGCTTTCTATGGAGTTCTTAATTTGGTTTATTGTTTCCTTCATTTCAAGGATTTCTGTTTGTTTTTTTTTCAATATCTCTAACTCTTTATTGAAATGATCTTTTGCTTCCTGAATTTGCTCTGTTAACTGTCGATTGGTGCGATCATTCAATGCCTGCATTTGCTCTTTCATCTAATCATTCAATGCCTGCATTTGCTCTTTCATCTAATCATTCAATGCCTGCATTTGCTCTTTCATCTCATCGTTTGCTTCCCTGATCATTTTAATTATGTACATTCTGAACTCCCTTTCTGTCATTTCTTCTGCCATGCTGCGTTGGATTCTATTGATGTAACATCTAGATTTGTTTGGGGCATTTTCTTCCCTTCTTTTCTCATATTGTTCAGGAATCAGTGGGTCATTAAGATATTGCAGATTTCCTCTATCGACTTATAATGTCCCTGAAGATTGCTAGTATATCCCCTCTTATCCTTCAGTAGCATGAAGTCTTGGAGGAAGTTGATAATGCGGAGCTCCACGAAGAAGCTGCCTCTCTAGGGTGGTGACCCTCAGGTGGCGTATATTCCCTGCTAGTGGTCAGAGGTGCCTCCACTTGTTGACCAATGGTCATCCAAAGGGGAACTAGACTGCGAGCTGAGGCAAGGCCTGTTTGGGCCTGTGTCTCTGGCTTTACCGTCCTTGTGGGAAAACCTCACCTGACAGGGAGGACTCACTCGGTGGGGAGGTCTCACTGGTCAGTTCCCCTCCTAGAAGTTCCCCTCAACCTACAACTACCACCTGGGCTGGGCTGTCTTCCTCTGCAACGTTCCCAGGGGCCCGGACCTACCTCCTGGGCCTGGGAGCCTCGCCCTCCGCAGGCGAGTCTCCTTAGGCTGCCTCTCCCAGATAATCTGCCCCCAGTCCTGGAAACTTTGCTCCGCCCCTAGGCGTGTCTCTGTGTGGCTCTTCCAGCAAGAAGCCACCTAGCTCCTGGGACCCTACTCTGCACCTAATCGCCTGGCTATGCGGCCCCTCCTCTGAGCCGCCACCTAGAGCCCTGTACAATAGCTCCGAGACCCAGAGACCCGCCACACACCTCCTCCACCGGACAGCAGCCCGGTTTCCGATGCAGTCACTAGGAGTCCAAGCAACTCACTTCTCGTCTCCTCCTCCCACCAACCGCCCGTAGCCCTAGGCAGTCACTCCAAGCCCAAGTGATCCGCCCTGTTCCTCCTCCTCCCTCTCGGGGTAGCCCCCCGGGTGTTCAGGGGTGGTGGCTCTGAGACCAAGTGACCTACTGCGCTCCTCCTCCAGGCAGTCCACCGGTGTTCAGGGGCGGTCACTTTGAGTGCAATGAACTCACCACTCGCGTCCTCCTCTGGCAAACACCTGTGGCTCTGATGCAGTCACTCCTAGACCAAGCGACCCACCGCGATTCTCCTCTTCCTCCGGGTAACCCCCCGGGTGTTCAGAAGCGGTTGTTCTGAGTCCAAACAGCTCGCGATGCAGCTCCTCCTCTGTCAACCGCCTGTGGCTCTGAAGCAGTCACTCCTAGACCAAGCAACCCGCCGCGCTTCTCCTCTTCCTCCGGGCAACCCCCTGGTGTTCAGAAGCGGTTGTTCTGGGTCCAAACAGCTCACGATGCAGCTCCTCCTCTGGCAACCACCTGTGGCTCTGATGCAGTCACTCCTAGACCAAGCGACCCGCCGCACTTCTCCTCTTCCTCTGGGCAACCCCCCAGTGTTCAGAAGCGATTACTCTGAGTCTAAACAGCTCACCACGCAGCTCCTCCTCAGGCAGCCGCCCGGAGCCCCAGTGGTTGCTCCGAGTCCAAGCGCTGTGCTGAGCTGCCTCCTCTACGATGATCCCAGTTGTCCGTGTTTACCGCTCCAGTGGGGGGAGGGGCGTCTCGCCGAGCAACTCCACTTCACAAATTCCCTGCGTTTCAGGGCTACCGCTCCATCCGGGACGCCTCCCCAACGGGAGAGTCTCACCCGGCGGCTTTGAGTTGGTCCTAAGTCTCTCACTATCTCCTCTTTTGAATCCTGCATCCTGGAGCAACATGAAATGCAGCCGCCCTCTAGGCCGCCATCTTGAAACTCCCGAGACCTGCATCTTATATAAGAAAAAGTAGGTCCAAATCTTCAACTTGTTGGCTTAGGATCAGACTTCCTTAACAGGACTCCCATAGCACAAGAAATAAAAGCAAGAATCAATAACTGGGATTAATTCAAACTAAATAGCTTTCTCTCAGCGAAGGAAACTATCAGCAATGTGAAGAGAGAACCTACAGAGTGGGAGAATATATTTGCCACTAATACTTCAGATAGAGCACTAATTTCCAGACTATATAAAGAACTCAAAAAACTCTACACCAAGAATACAAATAAGCCAATCAACAAATGGGCTAAGGAAATGAACAGATGCTTCACAAAGAAGATGTACAAGCAACCAACAAACATATGAAAAAATGTTCACCATCTTTGTAATAAGAGAAATGCAAATCAAAACTACACTAAGATTCCATCTCACCCCAATTAGAACGGCGATTATCAAGAATACAAGCAACAACAGGTGTTGGAGAGGATGTGGGGAAAAAGGTACACTCATACATTGCTGGTGGGGCTGCAAATTAGTGCAACCACTCTGGAAAGCAGTGTGGAGATTCCTTAGAAAACTTGGAATGGACCTACCATTTGACCCAGCTATCCCACTCCTCAGCCTATGCCCAGAGGACTTAAAATCAGCATACTACAGAGATACAGTCACATCAATGTTCATAGCTGCTCAATTCACACTGTGGAACCAACCTAGATGCCCTTCAATTGATGAATGGATAAAGAAAATGTGGTATATATTTACAATGGAATATTACTCAGCTATAAAGAATAATAAAATTATGGCATTTGCAGGCAAGTGATGAAATTGGAGAATATCATGTTAAGTGAGATAAGCCAATCTGAAAAATCCAAAAGACGAATGATCTCCCTTATAAGCGGATGATGACACATAACGGGGGGTGGAAGGGGCAAGACTGAAGGAAGGAGGGACTATATAGAAGGGAAAAGAGTGGGGGAGGAGTGGCAGGGAAGGAAAAAATATAAGAATGAATCAAACATCATTACCATATGTAAAGGAATGATTACACAAATGGTATGCTGTTACTCCATGTACAAACAGAAACAACATGTAACCATTTATTTACAAGAAATATAAATTAAAATGATAAAAAATTTAAAAAAAGAAAAAAAGAAAATGTGTATAAGAGCAATGAAGTTTTATCCAGCCAAAAAGAAAAATGAAACAATGTCATAGATGAATCTAGAGACCATTATGTAAACAGAAATAAGCCAAACTTAGAAGGTCAAGGCTCATATGTTTTCTCTCATATGTGGAAGCTAAAGAGGAAAAAGGAAAAGAAAGTGTGTGTGTAGCAGGGTGGACTCATGAAAATCAAAGGAAGATCAGCAGAAGAAAGAGATCAATGCGTGGAAGGAGAGTGGAAGGGCAGAGAGAAAGGGAGTGATATTGCTCAAATCACGTTGTTACATTATGTGCATGTTCAAATATGTAACAACAAATGCCCTCATTATGTGTAAATATAATGTGCCAATGAGAGAGTATGCTCAGTTTATGTATGAACTCTCAAAATATATAAATGTTCTCTACTGTCATGTACAACAAATCAGAACACATAAAAAAAAGAGTATATCCCTAAAAGCCAATTCCATGAACAAAGTGAAGCTTAATTCTTTTTTTTTTCTCTTTTTAATTTGTATCAGGGATTGAACCCAGGGGTACTTAACCACCTATTTTTTATTTACAGATACAGTCTCACTAAGTTGCTCAGGGCCTCACTAACTTGCTAAGGATGTCTATGAACTCATGATCCTCCTGCCTCAGCATCCCAAGTCACTGGGAATAAAGCTGTGCACCACAATGCCTGGTATAAATCTAACTCTTAGTTGTAGTGTGTGTACAAACAGGACCCTGAGGTTTAAAATCCCCAGCTGTTTTGAAAAAGTATTTTTTAGTCATCAATGGACCTTTATTTTATGTATTTATGTGCAGTGATGAGAATCAAACCAAGTGCCTCATGCAAGCTAGGCAAGCACTCTAACACTGAGCCACAACTCCAGCCCACAACTTTTTATATTGGTCATTAAGCATGCCTGCTGTTTTCTTAAGTGAGACATTATCCTTTGAAGTTGCCCATAACACATTCTTTAAAAAAAAAAAAAAACTCTAGAACAAATGCAGATTTCTTTTATGAGGTGTAGAATGAAGAGACACATGGAATATTACCTCACAGCAATATATAGGAAATATCCTATAAAATTAGTAAGGTTTGAGTATGTACCCTATTTCCCCTCTTTTCCCTGAGGAAGAGTTTGTTTTACTTACCTTTGACTCTCCCAACAATAGTTAAAGGTAATCTGTGAACTGTGAACACTTCACACACACACTATACACACACACACACACACACACACACACACACACACACACATATCTCTACCTCCCTACCTCAAAACTTATTTAATTTAGGCTACACATAAAAAAGTAAGCTAGATAATAGTTGGCTCTGGGAAGGAAAGGCCCAGATCTGTGCTGTATCCTAGAATATTGAACAGTACCTCGCACTTAGAAGGACATCAAAATATATCTGTTCAATGCATATATGAACATAAATACCTGATTTCCCTATAGAGAACTGTGTTCAGTTGGATGCACCATTTAAAAGTGAGATTTCCAATCTGTGAAACTAGAAAAAGGCCTGAAGGCTGACAGTTCAGGAAAATGTCGTATGAGAAATAGTTAAGGTACAAATGTTTGTGGCTTCCCAGGTGTTATGGTTTAGCTGGCAAGTTCATGTGTGAGACACTGAAAGTTATGAGAGCCTTAACCTAACTAGTGCATCAATCCACTGATAGGGATTAACTGGCTGGCAACTGTAGGCAGATAGGGTGTGGCTGGAGGAGGTGGCTCCCTCGGAGTTTGCCCTTAGGGTTTATATTCTGTCTTCGTGAGGGGGGTTCTCTCTCTCTCTCTCTCTCTCTCTCTCTCTCTCTCTCTCTCTCTCTCTCCTTCCCTCCTCCATATCCTTCTGTGGTGATGTTCTCCACTCTGATGAGTTGTCCAAAAATCAACTCAAATAGTCTATTAATTGCCTCTGTCATCTTGTGGTCTGTGCACCTTGCTCAAGCAGCTGGTCACTAATAGCAAGCCTCACACAAAGAGATCATCTCCTTTCAGCTGCAGCCTGAGTAAGGATCAGGATGATCACTTTGACAGTTTCTTAATAAAACCAAACATATACTCATCATTGAAACCAACAATCTCACTCCTAGCTAATTATCCTAGACAAATAAGAACTTAGGCTCACACAAAAGACTACACATGAATGTTCAGATGACTGTCTTCGTAATCACCCCAAAATGGAAACAAATTCCCAAGTCTTCAACTGTTGAATGGGAAAACAAATGGTGATACATTCATAGGAGTACCAGGCAGCAATAAAAAGGAACAAATTACTGATAAGTGTAACATCTTGAATAAATCCTAAAGGCACTGTGCTGAGTGAAAGAAAACAATCTCAAGAGTTTACATGCTGTTTTTATTAATGTCTGTTCAAAACTTTTGTAAAGAAGAAAATCATGTTTGCCAGGGATTATGCAAGCAACAGGCTTACTGCTAAAATGCTGGATTGTGGTGGAGTTTGGGCAATAACAACTTTTTCTGTAACCTTATTGTGCTGCTCGTTGCATGCATCTCAAAGTACATTGGAATTCAAAGAACTGTAAGCCAAAAGGAAAGTTCATTTACAGTAGATCACTTGGGGAGAAAAAAAGGTGAAGAGGAAAATAGCTGTCAAAAGTGTTAATTTTATAAAAGACCAAGAAAGGCTGTGGAAAGGTCCAGGTAAAGGAGCCTGAAGAGACATGACTAATGCAAAGGGGAAAACCCACAGTGAAGGGAAACATGACATAATGTTCTTTATATGAACAGATAGAAATATAGCCCTGAAGTTTCAGTTCTAACCTTTCTCAAAACCTGGAAAATGTTGACTAGTGATCTTGACTTCTGTTCCGATTATCCTTTTTTACATTAATTAGTTGATTCCATTAAGTATCCATGTATACATAAATTATGTCCTCTCATATTAAATGCAATGTATTTGTGCACATAAGGCAGAAGAAATTCCTCTTTTCCTTTAAGACTGTTGAATACTTCATGCCAAACCATTTATCCACTCTTTTTAAGACTATTTACTATCGTAAAAGTATGAAAAATTTTGGTGGCTCTTCGTTTTCTAAATAATCATTTGAGATTATTTTTCTAATCCCACAGGAAAGTTCACACAGTGCAGAATGTCAGCTTTGTGAACATTTTTTCAAACAGTCTCACTATTGAGAGATCTTTGTTTTGCAAGTTGGAAAACTCTTCTTCCCACAACCTTCTATACACTGACCAAGTAACAGGAAATCCCACTGCTAATTGACTCACTTACCAAAAGGAATTTATTGACTCACTGATCATAGATGGACATGGACTGCACCTTCACGCCTCTGTGGTGGTCTTTTCCCTGCCTTATTTCTCTTAGAAATTTTGTCTTCAGTCTGTCTTCTACTGTAGTGGCAAATGTATACTAGTGCACAGAGCTGCTGTGTTTCTTCGACCATATCCAAAGGGCAAAAAACATTATGTCTAAATCAAAACAGTAAAAGAAGTCCTGCACCTCACTGTCTGTATACCTTACAGCATGTGTTATCCCTGAACCAACAACAGCCAAATACACACTGTAGAAGACAGAAGACGATATCAGGGAGGGCACCATCATATCTCTCTGCAGGAAAAATCCTTTCTCTTAGTTGACACTTCCTTTTCCTGGAAAAGGAATCAGCTACCATTTATTTGATCCCTACTCTGTGCTGCCTCTTTGCATCCTTTGGGCCATTTCAAACAATAGGGAACTGAGTTGTCTTTCCGGGTTCCCTTAGTTGATGGGAGTGTAAGGGAAACATCAGTGGAAGGTCAGGGTGACAGCCAAGCCTTGAGCAGTAGAGCAGGCGGGCTTCTGGGAACTGGAGGCCCACCAGGGCACAGCAGCAGCTCTGACCGCTCCAAGGCCAATCTCATGGTGTGCCTGGGGAGTGAGGGTCCTGGCTGTCTCTTGATGCAGGTTCTCTAGGTGCTTAGTGCCAGCACCCTGGCACAGTGTCTGCTTTCTACCACATGCTTGTCAGTACAGGGCCACCACTGGGCAGTGCTACCCAGAGAGAGGTGCCTGCTTGAGGGAAGGTCCTACTTCCGACCTGAGGCTGGGGCTGAGCTGACAACATATGCCCAAGAAAGCCCTCCCAGCACCTGGCTGTGCCACAGGCCTTGGAGGCGGTCCCCGCACAGCCAGCAGATTGGCAGGCGCCCTTCCAGGCACCTGTCGCCTGCAGCCCATCTCACCACCCTGACTGACAAGCTGCTCCAATGGGAACCTGAGCATCGGGGTGTCCACACGATCATACCCACCATGAGGCAGCCGCAGGACTCACACCGACCGAGTTTGTGTCCAGGCAGGAGGCCTGATCCTGTCGCACCCTGAGTCAGCTGGCTGAGCTGACAGCCCGGCAGGCGGGGCGCCCCGGGGAACCGCCCCCGAAGGCAGAGGCGGAAGTGGAAGCGCGGGGAGCCGTCGCCACGGAGACGGGAGGGGCGGGGCCTAGCCCAGGGCGCGAACTTTGACCCGCAGTGGCGCCTGGTAGAGCCCAGGCGGTGGGTCTGCAGGCGGCTCGCAGGTCCTGGCGGGCAGCGTGGAAGGTGAGCGGGCGGGAGCGGCCACGGACTCGGCGCCGAGACCCCCGCGCCAGGCCTGGGGACGGGGTGGGACCCGGGAGGGCGCTGCCTCCGCCTTGGCAGGCTCCGTCCAGGCTGCCTGTCCCTCAGGCCCGCCTGGTGGCCTCCACACTGACGGCTGCCCAGGTCCCGCGCTGTCCTCGTTGTCCAGAGGGCGGGTCCTCCTCGGGGACTCCGCTCACAGCCCGGTGTGGTCTGGGCTCCAGGGTCCTGTCCAGGGCGGCGTGGCCGCAGCAGCCTCGCCTGGGACCCGGACTCCAGGTGAAGAGGATGCCCGGCCAGCAGGCGCCCTGAGAGTGGAGGGCGACGGAGGAGGACCCTCCGCCAGGGCGAGGGAGGCCGCGTGGAGAGGAGCCGCCTCCAGGTACTTCGGTGTCCACTGACGGCCACCAGCAACCGGCCACCTTGTTCCTCTGCGCGACTCTCTCTCTTTCTTCCCCAACTTCCTGCCTCGGAAACCCCTCCTGCTTTCTTCCTGCTCCTGGCTGACAGCCCCAGGAGACCCTCCCGTGTTTCAAGCGTTAAGTGAAGCAGTGTAACATAGGAAGGTGTCTCTAGTGGAGCAGCGGGGAGAGCAGTGACTGAGGGAGGCAGCAAGGCGCTCGGTCCTGTGGGCTCCAGGTTCCACACTAGGAGAGAGTTGGATCAGATCACTTTTGGCCCCATGCGATATGTAACATGGACTGATTCCCAGTGACTGGGCCTTATCGCTAAAATGTATTGTTTGCATGCCACCTTTCAGGCTAGCCTGAGCACTTGGTTCCTTTATTAGACTTCAGGAAACCATGAGATAGTCCTGTTGCACTTTTTGTTTTACAGATGAGAAAACTGAGCCCACAAGGGGTTAAGCAGTTTCCAAAATGGCTGAAGCCTAAGTTTTTATTGAAAACCTAAATGTTTGCTGATGCATGGTGTGTGTGGAAATATGCTCACATTGCCATGTGAGCAGGGATTTGTATTCAGCTTGGATGAGAATGAATTTGACAGCTCTAAGGAATGTGAAGTAGCATGTGTTAAAGAAATGAGGATCTAGGAAATGTCAGTCCTAGATTACAACAGTGTGTGTAAGAGGTTATGCTTGCTTTTTCCCTAATAATGAATACTTTTTGAGTTGAAATTGCTTTTGCTAATTTTGAAATATGGATCAAAGTATGGTGTTTGGTCCAGTTCAAGGTTTATTCAGTAGAATATCAGACACTTTTTTTTTTTTTTTTTTTGCGGCAGTGTGGAAATGTGAGAGCAAGTTGGTGACATCTTTCAGCTGGATACATTGCCCAAAGAAGACCTCAAATGTGTGCCAAGAAGCCAGTGATTCTATTGCAGAGAACTCCATGGAAATGTACAGGTATTGTGTTGAAAATATTCATCTTGGTTAAAAGTGAGGTACTTTAAAATAGTATATTGTACTTCTTTTTTTGTTGTTTTCCAGTGACTCCGGATGCATCTTGGTCACTGTGGTGGAATCTCACTACTTTACTTTCTGTTTACCTCTGTCTTGTTTTGTGTGTCTGTGTGTCTGTGTGTTTTAAATTTTATATGTCTAAATTGCAGTTACCTTTATGTTGAGAGAATAAAATCAGGGAGACCTATTTAAATTTTTTTTGTAAAATTAAGCATTTTCTCCTGTTCATATAGATTGTAGATTGTTTTAAGTGTTGTCTCTAGTGGAGTCGAGTTGAAATGTTACAAAGTTGTATGCCCAAAGACATTAGAGTCCTGCAGTAGAGTAATAAAAGGATACCATTCCTGGAAATCAGAAGTGTATACATTTTCCTGAGTTGGTTGATTCTCTATTGCATTTGCAGTTCTTTCTATCTTTCTTTCTTTCTTTCTTTTTTTTAACCTAGAGGAAATAGATGATAGTGTTTTATACTAGTGTAACTGGGTATTCTATTTTTGGGGCTGGGGTGCATACCACGAATTGAACTCAGAGTCACTCAATCAGTGAGCCACATCTCCAACCCTGGTTTGTACTTTATTTAGAGATAGTTTCTCACTGAGTTGCTCAGCTCTTCGCTTTTGCTGAGGCTGGCTTAAAACTTGCAATCCTCCAGCCTCAACCTTCTAAACCACTGGGATTACAGGCAAGGGTCAGCATGCCTGTTTGTGGATAAGCTCTTGAAGAAAAGAAGATAAGAAAACATTTTCCTGTGATAGAGGAATAAAGTAGACCATGATTCCAGGAGGACGTGATGCATAGTTTGCCATGGATTCTGCTTCCCAACATCCAATGTGGTGTAATGGATACCTTTTTCTAGCACCTTGTCATCAAATTTCTTTCCAATCAGTTCTGCCATATTTCTGCCAGCTTCTGAATTTCATTCTCTGCACTCTATGATGAGAGTCAAGAGAAAAGTGAAGATGTGATATAAATTGGTGAGTGTGGAGAATATAGAAATGGAATAATGACAATCACTGGTAATGTATCATGTGTTAGGAATACAGAGCACTTCTCTCACAAATGGTCAACTTTCTATTTCTCTTTAGACACTGGAAATTGAAAACAGAGGGGCCTTTACCACTGAGCATATCTCCAGTCCCACCCCTCTTTTTTTTTTTTCGAGACAGGGTGTCAAATTGCTTAGAAACTTGCTAAGTTTTTGAGGTTGACGTGGAACTTGTGTCTCATTTTTAACATGTCATTGGATGCTATTTTGTTTTTATTATTGGGAGTAAGTAAGTACCTTTTCTTCTTAGTATGTAAGCATTAAGCAGGTAGGGTCATTGAAATGTTCACCAGACATTGCTGTACAGTGCCTGGTGAATGTTTCTCTATGAAATTGTGTCCAGTGCTCTGTCTAGAAGTCCTGCTCTGGCCAGGGCATCTAGGTCAGCTCTGCATCTAAGGGGTAGATCCCTTTGACTGACTCAAAGGAGGTTGTTATGTGTTTCTGACTTTGATAGAAATGTCCACATACCATGGAAGTAGTCATGTCATGTGGTGTCAGGAGGCAGGGGGAGATTTTCATGTCTCACAAGACACCCCTGGTTAGAGACTCTGGAGCCCAGCTTGATGTGGTGTTGAGGTGTTGTGTGGGGGTTAGTTCCACCATAACCACTACTGGGTCCTCAGAGGGATGCACAACTGTGTGACACAATGTGGCTATCGGAATCCCCTGAGGAAAGGGAAAGTAGGAAGGCTCAGCCTGAGCACTGTGTCTGTAGTGGGCTTCTGCTCTAAACTGTGAATATCAAATGTGCTTAATTTCACTGGGCTCCCAGTATGAGAATCAAAATGAGTAGTGTCACCTGTGAGCCATGTGTGAACTATCATCAAGGTACATTTTAGATGTGATCACAGCAAGAGTTTGAAAGGTGTTAGGGAATCAGAGTTTAGGTTTCCTATTGTAATAAAAGTTTCTTCTGGTACTCATAGTGAGTTGCATATATTCCTAAATACATACCCTCTCTCTGACACTGCTCTGGTGCACAAGGGAAGGTGGACATTAACTGCAAATAGTTTTCTTATTCTAATTTTCATATGTAGACTTTCCTTGCTGACATCGTTGATCTGGGACATCTAGTCGTAGAAGAAGAAAGTGTGGTAGTATCTTATAAGTTGCCAACAAAGTAGTCTTTAATCTGGAACCTAAGCTGTGATGCTTATTCAAATCCCTGAGAATGTATACAACTCCAGATTCTGACTTACCAGGGCTGGATGGGTGCCAACCGCCCATTCAGCCATTGTGTGAAGCACCTGTAGACTGTGAAGACTTTTGATGATGAGTTCATGTATGGAGGCTGAAATTCTTCATAGGTCTTTGCATTTGGCAAGTCATGGACAGTATCTGAGAAGGTAATCATTTACAACCATGTCCACAAAAATCTCCTGTAGTAGGCATAACAGCTCTTGGATGGGTAAAGATTATATTTCCTGTTTTTGTACTTCACAAAGCTAATAATGACATAGTATTATATCCTTTTTTCTTCCTTTTTTTTTTTTTTTTTTTTTTTTTGCGGTGCTGGGGATTGAACCCAGGACCTTGTGCTTGCAAGGCAAGTACTCTACCGACTCAGCTATCCCCCAGCCCTGAATTCAGGAATTTTACTGGCATGTTTTAATCTCCTGTTTCTAAATGATTATTTTAACATATGAAGATTTGCCTCCACTACAGTTTTAGCTGTTGACTTTCCCAGCAGTGGGCATCCAGGTCATCCTCATCTTCCAGTGAGCACAGGTGAGGCTACTGCAGGGAACATGAGCATAAATATCCCTCTGCATGTTTCCTTCTGAAACTGCTTAAGCATCATTACGTTGTGTACCCACAGGTGGAATTTCTTGGTCAAAGAATGTATGTTTACTTTTTTTTAATTTGTTTTTTTTGTACACAAATGGAATACATACTGTTTCTCTATATATGAAGTAAAGTCCTACCATTTGTGTAGTCATATTTTTACATAGAATAATACTGTTTGATTAATTGTTATTTTTTTTCCTTCATCCCCACCCCTCCCAACTCTCTTTTCCTTCTACATAGTCCCTCCTTCCTCCATTCTTACCTCCCTACCCCCCCCACTATGTGTCATCATCCACTGATCAGGGAGATCATTCATCCTTTGGTTTTTTGAGATTGGCTTGTCTCATTTAGTATGATATTCTCCAATTTCATCCATTTGCTTGCAAATGCCATAATTTTATTCTTCTTTATGGCTGAGTAATATTCCATTGTATATATATACCACAGTTTCTTTATCCATTCATCAATTGAAGGACATCTAGGTTGGTTCCACAGTCTGGCTATGGTGAATTGAGTAGCTATGAACATTGATGTGGCTGCATCTCTGTAGTATGCTGACTTTAAGTCCCTTGGGTATAGGCCAAGGAGTGGGATAGCTGGGTCAAATGGTAGGTCCATTCCAAGTTTTCTATGGAATCTCCACACTGCTTTCCAGAGTGGCTGCACTAATTTGCAGCCTCTTAAGCAATGTATGAGTGTACCTTTTCCCTCACATCCTCTCCAACACCTGTTGTTGCTTGTATTCTTGATAATCGCCATTCTAATTGGGGTGAGATGGAATCTTAGGGTGGTTTTGATTTGCATTTCTCTTATTACTAGAGATGTTGAACATTTTTTTATATATCTGTTGATTGTGTGTAGATATTCTGTGAAGTGTCTGTTCATTTCCTTAGCCCATTTGTTGATTGCGTTATTTGTATTCTTGGTGTAGAGTTTTTTGAGTTCTTTATAGATTCTGGAGATTAGTGCTCTATCTGAAGTATAAGTGGCAAAGATTTTCTCCCACGCTGTAGGCTCCTTCTTCACATTGCTCATAGTTTCCTTTGCTGAGAGAAAGCTTTTTAGTTTGAATCTATCCCAGTTATTGATTCTTGCTTTTGTATATTTACTTTTTTGACTAAGCACTTCCAGGTGACTCTTCTGAATATCTCAAACTGTCCACATGTCACCTGCATTCTATCATCTAGCTTTCTACCTTTCGATGTGTAGTGGATACAAAGTGACAGCACACTGTTTTCACTGGTATTTTTTCTTAACATGTCTCAAATGCTTTTCACTTTGGGGGGATTTTCTCTTGTGAAAATGAGGTTCCTCTTGATCCCCATGTTCATTCCTCTACTTGACTACTTTTTTCTTTCCGCTCATGAACGTTGTCTGGAGTATGTGGGATAGTTTGTCCATTACAAGCCCTATCAGGTCCTCTAGAACTTTCAATTAGTAAAATTCCTAAACAGTAAGTAAGCACAGTAATTGGTGTACCAATATGAGAAGAAAAGTGTTGGATGATAGATTCAAAACACAAAGTTATACTTTATTATTTACAAAATAATAACAGTATTTACAAAATAATAAAAGAATGAAGCCATGACATAGACTGAGATAAAATATATCATCAGGACCTTAGATATTCTGTAATAAATCTGTATCTCTTGAAGTGTGGAATTGATCGTCTTTTGGTAATGAAAGGAAGCAAAGGTAGCAAAGCAAATGATAATCTGTTTATAATTTTCTGTGATTTGGTTGAAGTGGTAAAATTGTATGTATTGATTAATGGGTCAAATAAGTTGATAATTATTTTAGGTGCTATCAAACTGAGGTTTGTTGGCTGTGCATCAGGTTTCTGAGGAAAGCTAGGACTGTTCAGTGACATGGAGCCATCACTGTTGGGATAGCCATCTCAGATTCCTGCAGCCTGAGTGCAGTCTTGAACAGGCAATGTATTCATTTCCTTTTCCTAAACTTCAGGCTATATGTGCACATTTAAGAATGATTCCTAGCCATTTTCTCATCCTTTGGGTCATTCCTGCCATATATTTTGTGAGACATTTTATGTGTGAGGCTTAAAAAATAGCAGAATATTTTCTAAAGAAAAACCTTGTGACTTTTGTCATATAATATTTAATAGGTTTGTTCAGAAATCAAAAATTCTATTCAGAGTTATTTGCATCTGAGCCAGTTAAACATATTTGTAGGCATCCTGGAGAAGTGGAAGGTTTTATCTTTAGATCTGTCATCGTGTTTTTTTTTTTTTTAATTCACAAATTTGCAGACCATTATATCAGATGTGTAATTGGACGCCATTTAAATGACCCACTTTAGATTTTAGGTATTTTTCCATTAATGCTGCATTTTTCACCACTTTGAAAAGCAGAAGATCTAGGGCCAACGTACCAATGGTTAGGTGGAACCTGGTCTTCAGTTTGGCATATCCCTCCCTCAGTATCCCAGAGGTCATCTGCCTAGTCAGCTTCCTTACTCCTATTACTTCCCCGGCTTCCATAGTTACCACATGCCATATGTGAATCAGGGACACACGTGTTACAACATTGCATTCTCTGATTATCACAAGTCCACCTTTCACTTAGCCATGCCTGACACAGCCAGTAATATTTATAAGCAAATGTTAGATTTTAAAAGGTTCTATTTTATGTGCTCCTTTCTAAAAGAGAATTAGCACACATAATTATTCATTAAAGAACACTGTGTTGATTGCTGCCCTCTGGCTCCAGGCTTCAGGGGATGATCAGGGGCCCCTTGGCTCCGCCTGCAGGCGAGATGCTCCTGGGGAGCCCACTCGGCTCCCAAGTGCCTGGAAATGCCACAACTTCTCATCATCATACCCATGAATCTCCACCAGAGCAGGGAATAAAATATTTATTTCAAAAAATGATGAAAGGAAGGTATGGAAATTGGAACTTTGACTATTTACAACTAAGAAAAATACAGGAAATTTTAAGTGTGAGTGAAGGTTAAAAATCATATTACAGGGACAAAACCAATTAGCAGTGACTATTCATAATGAAAACTTCATTGCCAGCAGACATGAAGACCATTTAATTCTCAGAAAAGAATTCAATTTATGCCAGTTACTTTTGAGGAGCTATGTATGTCTTTAAGAATATATCCACAGCACTTTTTGAAGCATATCCTCTGAAAGGAAATGTTGAAAATTTGAAAAGAGATCTAGTCCATGTTTCAATTTTTAACTTGACCAATTTCAAATGTAGCATTGAGTTAAACTTCTGGTCAAAAATTTGTATAGATAAGACATTTAAAAGTAAAGGACAAGTTTCTAAAAGTGCTCCATTTGAGAGCGTCTTTACAAAATGTCCATTATTCTTCAATTAAAAAAAAATTCTTCTTGTGCCCAAACATAAAATTTTAATGATTGTGGGGAGGTTCTTACCCACTATTGCTTAATAAATATTTGGATATAGGTTTCTGGGAAGTATGCTACATGTGTAATTAAACTTCTCTAGCCAGGTCTCTACCCTGATTAGTTACCAGTGTGTTTATATTGGTGGTAAAAATATGAATATAGGGAAACTCATCAAAACCTTAGTATTGGTTGTAATGCCAGAAATCATCAATATGCTCATTTTTCAAAGAACCCTTACAAAGATGAACAATGGGGGAAAGTGTTATTTTAATGCTCTAAGCTTAACTACCATCCAAATAATTCACAGGCAAAACAAGCCTTGCAAGTATAAATTATGTAAAGGAGCACTTAATCAAATTGCAAAACTTACTCAATAGAAGAGAATTCATACTGGAAGGGAGCCCTATGAATTTAAAAAATGTATTAAAGCATTTCATTGTTCAAACCTTTCTAAACCTCATAGATACCATGACAGTGATAAGCCCTACAAATCTGAAGAATGTGGCAGAATTTTTAAACAATGATCACCTCCTGTTAAGCATCAGAGGATTCGTGTTGGGGTGAAGCTCTGCAAGTGTAAAGAATGTGACAAAGCCATTAACAATTGCTCAACCCTTTCTAAACATCTCAGGTGGCATAGCAGTGACAATAAAATAGCTCATGTGATACTCAACTACCAGATACTTTGTACTGGAGACAGATCCTACAAATGTACACAATGTGCCAAAGCCTTAAAGAATTTTTCAGTCCTTACTCAACACCAGAGTACTCATGCTGGAAAGAAGAAGTACAACTGTGAAGAATGTGGCAAAGATTTTCATATAAGATCATTGCTTACTGGACACCAGAGAATTCGTAGAGGAGAGAGGCCCTACAAATGTGAAGAATGTGGAAAAAGTTTTTTTCAAAGCTCAAAGCTTACTCTGCATGAGAGAATTCATACTGGAGAGAACTCCTACAACTGTGAAGCATGTGGCAAAGGTTTTCGTTACAGATCAAACCTTTTGATACACAAGAGATTTCATACTGTAGAAAAACCCTACAAATGCGAAGAATGTGGCAAAGCTTTTAGTCAAAGAGCAGGCATTACTGTACACCAGGGAATTCATACTGGAGTGAAGCCCTACACATGTGAGGAATGTGGCAATGGTTTTAACCAAAGATCATCTTTTAAGGAACACCAGAAGATTCATACAGGAGAGAGGCTCTACACATGTGAAGAATGTGGCAAAGGTTTTAAATGTAGATCATATATTAAGAAACACCAGAGAATTCATACTGCAGAGAAGCCCTACAACTGTGAAGCATGTGGCAAAGGTTTTCATTACAGATCAAACCTTTTGATACACAAGAGATTTCACACTGGAGAAAAACCCTACAAATGCGAAGAATGTGGCAAAGGATTTAAGCAAGGAGCACATCTTAAAGAACACCAGAAAATTCATTCTAGAGAGAAGTCCTACAAATCTAAAGAATGTAACAAAACTTTTAATGAAATGCAAAAACTTATTCATACTGGAGAGAAGCCCTACCAATGTGGAGGATGTGGCAAAGCTTTTAATCAAGAATCCTACCTTATTTACTACCAGGGAATTCATACAGGAAATAATCCCTAAACATGTGGAGAATGTGGCAAAGGCTTTCATTACAGATCAAACCTTACTGTACACCAGAGAATTCATACTGGAGAGAAGCCCTATAAATGTGGAGAATGTGGCAAAGGTTTTTGTCGAAAAGCAAACCGTAATAGCCACCAAAGAATTCATACTGGAGAGAAGCCTTACAGATGTAAAGAATGTGGTAAATGTTTTTCTCAAACATGGCAACTTAAAGTACACCAGAGAACTCATACTGCAGAGAAGCCATAGAACTGTAAAGAATGTGGCAAAGCTTTTAGTCAAAGATCAAAGCTTGCTGAACACCAGAGGGTTCATACTGGAGACTGGCCCTACACATGTGGTAAATGTGGCAAAGGTTTTTCTTACAGATCAAACTTTATTCAACACCAGAAAAATCATGCTGGAGAGAAGCCCTAGCAATGTGAAGAATGTGGGAAAGGTTTGAAGTAAAGAGCACATCTTGAAGATCACCAGAAAATTCATACTGGAGAGAAGCCCTGCATATGTGAAGAATGTGGCAAAGGTTTTAAAGGTCATATTTTAAGAAACATAAGAGAATTCATACTGGAGAGCAGCCCTACAAATGTGAAGAATGTGACAAAGCTTTTTGTTGTAGGTCAGTACTTGCTCAACACCAGAAAGTTCATACTGGAGAGAAACCCTACAAATGTGAAGAATGTGGCAAAGGTTTATCCAAAGATTATACTTTATTGACCACCAGAGAATTCATAGTGGAGAGAAGACATAGCATTGTAAAGAAAATGGCAAAGGTTTTGATTGAAGTTCATGCTTTACTCTACATCAAAAAATTCATACTGGAGAAGACCTTTGTAAATGAAACATTGTGCCAGTGACTCTAAGGATGTTTAAACCATTATTCCACACCAGAGGAATTATAGCAAGTAGAAATAGAAATGTTAAAAAAAGTGACAAAGTTCCCAACAGTTGTTTATTCACACCTTATTCCACCCCTGAAAATTTATACTTTGAAAGTATAAGTGGAAAAATTATCACAAAACTTTTAGTCATCATTCAAGCATTACTAAGAATTGAAGAATTCATAGTGCATACAAACCCTAAAATTGTAAGTAATGTGTCCAAGCCATTAATCAAATTTCAAACATTCTTCAAAATATGAAATTTCATACCTGTAGTGAACGTGGAATAACATTTGTCCAAAATATATACCATTGATACAAAATACTTAAAATAAAAATCCTTTTCAAACATAAAAAAAATTAAAATTAAAATAAAAAAAGAACACCGTGTTTTAAGTGTCCTCCA
Organism: Sciurus carolinensis; assembly: GCF_902686445.1. Classification (NCBI taxonomy): domain Eukaryota; kingdom Metazoa; phylum Chordata; class Mammalia; order Rodentia; family Sciuridae; genus Sciurus; species Sciurus carolinensis. The sequence goes on along the minus strand of NW_025920126.1, from coordinate 651,985 downwards.
TTGAAAAGTTGATACGTCCCTGACACACTTTTTATTTGGGGGGTATTATTTATAGGGAATTACAGCAGGTATGTGATAGTGAAATAAGAAGTCTTCTATCCATTTTATTCTTTTCCTCATCATTTTTGTGAATGATGTTTCCCACTTGTATGAATGGATGTTGGGTGTCGCCTGCTGCTTGCATGTGTGCATATTATGCTTGACACTAATATTGTACTTGGTGAGTGGCAGGAAGTCAGTACTGAAGTTGAGCTCTTATTTTCTAGCAGCTGTGCTCAAGATCTTTGGTGTGCCTTCTGCAGTTCTGGCCGCGCTCTTCAAGTTCTTCAAGGTGACTTCCTGGTCATCAGAATCATGGCATCTGCCCTTAGAGCATGTAAAGCATTGTTTCATGAGTGTGGAAATGGTCATGTGGAAGGTTCCTGGGAGGAGAGATCGTTGATAATGGACTCTGTGTGCCTCACCAATGAACTGTTTTTTCTTCTTTGGTTTTCAGGAAGAAAGTGCCTTCAAACACCTGTGCACCTGGGAATCCAGGCATCTGCTTCACTTCAGAAGAAGCATTCATGATTCATTTCAAGAAGACTTGAGCAGGAAGAACTGAGCTTCAGGTATACCGCAGGTACCTTGCATTGCAGATGGGTTAGAAGAGAGAAGAGCTGCTTCATGGGATTTTATCACATTTTTCCTGAAAGTCCCACACACAGGTGAGTCCCCACATATTTAGAAGCCATTTCCCAACCTTTTTAATGGAATTGAATCAGAACCCCTGATGCTGTGGAAGAGCCATAATTAGTTTGGATGTTAATCATGTATTTCATTCCTGAGCTCATTGCTCAATCCAACCATTCGACCTTGAGTATGTGAGCTTCTACTCAAATTGCAGGCAGTGCTCTTGCTTTGTGAGAACATCACCCTGATTCAGTGAGCCTGATGCAGGCTGCAGCCACTCAGTGTTCTTGTGAAGGCCTATTTGTGTGGCTGGTCTCTGGCATCCTCGTCCAGCCCTGCTTAGAGTAGGGGGTTAAGGGTCCAGGCAGGTACCTTGTTACTCTTGACCTCCATTGCCATTGGGCCTCTCCAGTGTCCCTGGACTATAGCCTGCTCTTGTGGCCTGGGCTCAGTGAATCTGAGGTTTGGAATCCCACTGTGTGTCCAGATTCCAGGCACTCCAGCAGCCTCATAACTGGTACAACCTTTCTTAATTTTGTTTGGGAGATTTCTCCCACCCATCCTCCTCCATTCTTATCACACATTTTGTAACTTCACACTTGAGGACCTTTATTCATTGACTTAGTTCTTAGTGATGATGGTTGCTAAGACTTTGTCACTCATTCAAGGTCATACCACTTGCATGGTAGGTCTAGAGCACTGATCTTCCTAATATAGTTTGCAGGACTCTCTCATTTAGGCTATGACTACCTCTGAAGCACACACTACATTTGGAGTGTCAAAGCTCTTGACACTGCCTCTTTGGCAAGTATGCATTCTCTTCCAATTTGGAATGTCTTAAACATTCCTGTTTGGATGTTTGTGGAGGTAATGCAGGAGAAATTTCATTTAAAATATAGAAAACACAACAAATAACAGTCCTATTTTTTACACTAAGCACCTGTAATTAATATCCCTTTCTTTGTGCTTCTATGAGTTGCTCCTTTGAATTTTGAAGACAAATTTGCTGGAGAGCAAGGTCTCAAGAAGTAAAAGTCAAGTCATTCTCAGTGTTTTGAAGTGAAGAATATGTTCAGGATGTGAATGCTTTCCAGCCAATACCCATCTATGGCTTCATCACAGGTCAATCAGAGGGTTCTCTCGGGTAAACTGTTTATATCCAGTAACACAGGCACCAGCCCCTGCAGTGTGTGCCTAGCCATTTCCCCACGTGGTCCGACTTGGCACTTTTCATGCCTCATGACTGACACTGTGTAGTCATTAGAGTGTGTCTGTGGCCCAGATGTGATCTGCATGGCCAACATGCTACAGTCCTGGTGCAGGCAGGTCCTAGGCTGCTCCAACAAACCCTGCAAACTAGGTGCCATACAGCAGAAGAGAGGTCTTCTGTCCAATTCCAGAGGCTCCAGGCAAGAAGTGTGGGCTCTCCCAGTGCCACAGTCCCTCACAGGGTTCCCAGGTAGTGTTCTCCCCAACTCTCCCAGCTCATTCCCACTCTCCTGCTACTGCCCACAATCTGTTTTCCTTTCTGGGCCATCCAGTCTCTGCCTCAAACCTCACACAGCCTGTTTACCCCGAGCCTTCCTGGGTCTCTTTGTCCAAACTCCCATTTCTACAAGAATTGCAGACATTGGATTTGGGACCTGTTTAAACTGTGTTCCTTCATGTGACCTCTCCTTAGCTTCATCAGTGTGTAAAGACTGTTTCCCCACAAGCTTGCACCCACTTTTGGGTGAACGAGAATTTTCAGGGGACACTCTTCTCTCAAGTACACTGGCCTTATTTCAGAGCTCTCCAACTGAGACTTCCTGGTACCCCTTGTCCTAATTGGTGTCATGGTAGGTTTCATCTTCCTGACTGAGAGGATCTAGTGACCTGGCAATTCACTCTCTCTGAAAACAGCAACACTCTGCAGTGTTCCCCAAGGGCTCTGCAGAGCTTTGCATTTGAGCTATTCTCTGACATGTGCAATGTATCCTAGAAAGTGGACTGACCCCCTCCTTCCTGAAAGCCCAATGCTTGATACCCTTTGAAGTAAGTTGTTATTTTGGATTCTTTCTTTAGTGGGCAGGTGCTTGAATCCTCTCCTTGGAGGTTTGCAGGCCTAAAGACCAGATGTGTCCGGATGTTGACTTGAAGGATATCAGCTCCTATAAGCCCTCATCTTGGTGGTAGTTGTTCCTCCCCTGGATGCAAAGCAAGAAAATGCAGTTGGCCCTGTGTCCATCCTCCTCCTTCCACAGACCCAGCAGCTGCAAATCAAAACTATCAGGAAAGAAATTGTATCCTGTGGACATTTACTTGTCATTGTTTCCTAGATCATACAGGGTTATGGAGAATTACATTGCGATTTTATTGTATTAGGTGTCAGAAACATCATTATGGGTAGAAGATATGGAAATACTCTGGCATTTTTAAAAGAGACTTGAGCATGTGAGGACTGTGGTGTTCTCTGTGCACTTGGAACAGACCTCCATGTATTTCCTGTGATGTTTCTGATTTCCAGACTTGAGAACCTTTAGGGCTTCACTGTGAGTCAGCCCCATGGAATGCAGTATGTGGGCAGTCAGAGGTGGTGTGCAGAACCTCAGTGAGGGCTTGAAAGACCACATCCCACACCGCAACCAGGAGCAGAGAAGGGAGCCCTCTCCCCATGTTGTAACTTTATCTCTTGTTTTATAACAAGATCATGTCTTATGAAATTTTGCACACATTCTGAATAATTCCCATGCGTTTGGATGATCTGGGAAGCATAGGTTTCATTGTTTTTTCTCCCATATGATGTGTTACCAGGTGGGAACTTGAAGACATGATCAGGCCATGGAGTCTCCTCATTTGGGAAGGGGCTACTCAAAGAAATCCTTGTTCCTGTTTTACCTTCTGCCACAGGAGGACACAAGAAGGTTTTCAGATGTGGGTACCTGACTTGCAGCCTCCAGAATTTGAGAAATAAACCTTGTGGTATAAATTACGCAGTTTCCTGTATTCTGCCATCACAACACACACAGTTCTTTGAGAGTCGATCAGCAATTCCCTTATTTTTAAATTCTGGTAAAATACACCAAACATCCCTTTTTAATTCAGAGGCTTTAAGCATAGGTAAGTTGCTGTCTAGACATCACCACCGTCCCTCTCCAGAACTCAGGTGGACATACTGACCAGACTGACTTCGAGTCCCTTCCGCAGGCCCAAGAAAGGAACATTCTTCTTTATGTTTTTATGAACAGGATTATTGGGAATCTGAGTTAAATCCTACAAAATTTGTCTTTCTTGGACAATGTCATTTTCAAAAGGGTATGGCTCACCCCCACTCCTGGGATCCAGGTCCACTGCCAATTCTGCAGGTGTGTCAATCTCGGTCTCAGTGTCAGGCAGTGGTAATTGTGCATATGAGCTGTGTGTCCAAGTCAGTGGGCAGCTGTGACCCCAGGATCTAGGCTATTGGATCCCAGCCTGTGGGTTCCCCCATCCTCCAGGTCTTTGCAGACCGATGTGCACCAAGGCCGTGTGCATGGTGGGTTCAGGAGGTGCTTGTAGGATGAGTCCTGAGGTGGTAGGAGGGGCCATCCCAGTGGTGGAGAGGACCCTTTTGTCTAGCCAGGTGTTGTGTCGTGGGTCATGTTAGACTAGAAGTATGAGCAATGCCTAGATTGTCCTGGTCTCTGTGGGCCCAGCCTAGGAGCTGACAACTGGTGTGGCCTCCTAAATACTAAGACTCAGGAATCCCAGAGTAAAGGGCTAGTCCAGAGCCAGTGGAACCTGAGTGTCTTTAAGAGCACTTTTGTGCTGGGAGGCAGGGAAACATTGTTGTGATGACACCTGAGGCAGATATGCGTGCTTCAAGTCCAGGTGGAGTTGCTGAGGAGCAGCCTGGGATGGCATGTGACTTCCCCACCTCCACACACCTGGGGCATCCCGGGGCTCTGAGAAGCACAGCAGCAGGATGAGTACTGAGGGAGTCCACTGTCTCTGCAGAGTGAATGGGCTGTCTTCAGGGCCCCCAGCAATTCCATGTCACACCATCTGATCCCAGAGTCCTGAGCATCTTGTTGAGGCTCAGTCTGTTGCCACATTTCTCTACCTTGCAGAACCCTCTTGGCTCCCTCTGCACTCATTTCCTTGAAAATCAAACCATGTAGGGTGGGCTACACATCATCCAGAGCTACCCAGACATATTCCACAGTGTCACCATCTCTTTGTGGGACATGAACAGTTGACCATAGCAGATTGGGGTGGGCCACAAGCACCCTGGGATCCATGTTCAAATCACATCAGGACAATCAAGAAACTGAGGAAGCAGAGAGGGAGGATTGATCAAGGCAGATGGCTCGGGAGGTCAGAGTACAGAGTGCAATGGAGAGTTCTGGCAGGGGCGGTTTTGAGGTTTAGAAATGGTGTGCTGGTGGTGGCTGGGGTGTCTCCATGCTTCCCAAAGCCTTCACAGGTGGAAGATGCCCCAGAGTGTTCATGAATAGATACAGTGGGAGGTCCATCGGTCACCTTTTTCCTGTTGAAGTATGATGCCCCCTTTGTGTTTAGGAGCATTCTAAGGGAAAGCCTCACTTCTGTTTAAAAAAAAAATTGTGGGGAGAAAAAAGGTGCATGGACCTGTGACCCAAGGACATACATGTTCCCAGAATTTTCTGGTGGACTTAGTTGTCCATTCGTCCATCCATCCATCACCCACTAATGTCCTTGGGTCTTTCGAAAGTGCTCTCCTTTTCCTGGGTTTCCTGAAGAGAAATCATCTTGGGGTCTCGGGGGAATAGGGACATGTGTTCAGCAGAGGGCGTTGGTACACTGAGTATCTCAGAGGCAGTCCTTTTTGGAACCCAATGGTCCTCATTTTGGAATGGGCTAGGGTACTAACCATGGTTAGGGTGAGGACACCCTGGGACCTGCAGAGGGAAAGAGGGACAGTGGAGACTGATATTGCTCCTGGATTTGAGAGGACTTAATTTTGTGCCTGGGAACCTGAAACCTCATTACCTTAGGACACACACACTCAGGTCAAGGTTTTGAGAGCAGTGTCCTTTCTGGGGTACAGGGCTGGTTTTAGCACCAGGAATTTCACTGCTCTCCATTGTAGTGGAGCAACTGGATGCAGGGAAGAGATCCTGTGGTCTTGCTTTGTCCACAGTAACCCATGTCATGGGTCCTCCCATCACCAGCATTTCTGGATAAAAGAAGCCACTCAGACAGGGCTTTCCAATGAATTCTCTTCTGTTCACTCATTACTGTGATCTGGCAGTTACACATCCAAGGGTCTTGTCAGCATGGATATGACTCAGTCACCACCATGAGTTCTACCTACAGTGGCTGCAGATATGCAACATCTGAAAGCAAATGCACATGAAAGAAAAGAGCAATATCCAAGGCCAAAATAGGATCAGGTGTGACAAGGAAAGCAGGATTCACTGGGGTGTGGGGGATGGGCTCAGTGGGGTGGCATTGCCTCTGGAACCAGAATGACATGAGGGGGTCAGCCCTGCTCATTGTGGGAGCAGTGTGTTGGGGAAGGTGTGGCCATACAGAAATTGGGAAACAGGATTGAATTTGGCCACAGGAGGAGGTTGGATTCATGGCCAATGTGGCTTGGAGGGCACAGGCAGACAGGGATAGGCTAGTGCACACCCCAAAGCATGGAGGCTGCCTTGATGTCCACGGTTCTGAAACACCAGCCCTCTAAGCCATGACTAACAACTACAGGCATTGATGAGGTCAGTTTCTGTGCACCTGCATCCAAGGGGCTCAGCTGGACACCTGTTTTCAGGAGGCTGGAACTATAGCCTCCTTTGAGGCTCAGCTGGGAGGATCTGCCTCTGGGCTCATGCCTGTGTTCTTTGGAGGATCCCATTTGGCTGAGCCTTAGTGGTTCTCTGATGGGAGGATGGGACACTGTCATGTCATTCTCACAGGACGGTGTCCACAGGACAGCTCATGATGGATAAATGTTGACTGCCTGGATCAAGAATGAAAATGAGACTGGGAAGCAATACTGGAGATAGGGATCCAGACAGAAGCCATAGGCTTCCCAGAACTCCATCCTGGAGATGATATGCCATCACCATTTCCTGCTTCTAGTCCAATGGATCCAGAGACAGAGTCTGATCCACCTCCAGGAGAGGATGTACTGGCTTTGGGCAGCAGGGTGCTGTGGTACCACAGAGTATCTGTGAGGCCCCCACCTCATAGCCTGAAAGAGGCACTTGGGCAATTTGAAGTCTCATGAGAGGCCTTGGGTGGTCTGTGCCAGAGAGGTCCGCCTCTGAATCTCCATCCGCTCCAGCTTGTCATGGTGTAGAGTGGGAACAGCAGCCAAAAGGGACTGACCTTGTCCAGAATTCTATGTGGGACACAAGCCTGATTGAGTTGGGGTGCATTCTTTGTCTGTCCCCTTCTTGTGATTGTACCATTTCTAAGTTTGTGCCTTCATAACCTACGATTCCTGTCTATTGTTTTCAGAGATAGTACAGGTATTTATAGGCAAATATATCCAATGACAACCTAGAAATCGAAAGGCTACATCCATACCCTGAAATGTTGGGGACACTGGGGAATCCAATGAGAGGCACAAAGTTTGGTCCAGCGTCACACAGCTGGTGAGAAGGAGGGATCTGCTTGTGAATTCAGATTTGAATCCTCACACTGGAACTCTATTGGGAGCCAAGGTGGGCAGGGTCTGGTGGGTGTAGTTGTTGGTGAACATGTGTTCAGTTGTGCACTTGATGTGGGTTGAGGTGGGAGCAATCAGCAGCCCTTGCGGTTTTGGGAGTAGTCTTGTGTGAATATGAGGCTTGGGTAGAGGCAGCACAGGACGTGACCTCAGTGCCTTGACGATGGATCAAATGGAACATGGAACCCTGGTAACCAGGCACCCACTTCACTGAGCAACCCGTCCCAGCTCAGTCTGTTGGAGACACTGGAGCGAGAGGGATGTTCTCTTGTTGTTTCAAAAAATGTCGAGCCTTAGGCCCCCAGGAATCTCAGGGGGACCACCATGCTCTTGTGTGGGAAGAGGGGGTGAGGTTTCGTCCTAGACGCCAGAGTCTGGGGACACTTTCCCAGAGAAGCTCAACAGCAACACTGAGCAGCACAGGACAGGTGAGCAGAGTAGGCCCTCATTTAGGATCCCTCATGAATGGCCCACCACTCACACTCTGGCTCTGTGTGTGTGTGTGTGTGTGTGTGTGTGTGTGTGTGCCAATGAGAACTGTCCCATTCTGATGTTACTTCATTATATTGGGATAAAGCATTTTTCTGTTTGCTACCATTTCCATTTTTGATCCCACCATTCTTGGTCCCAAACCAGGGTGAAAATGATCTGTTTCCGAACACGGATGAGCCCTGTGGGATAGAGACCCTTGAAGGTAACAGAGAGGCAGAGCTCATGAACCAGCTGGTGCCTGTCTTTTTTGGTAGGAACCCCGACTGGGGCAGCACCTTCAGGTCTATTTACTCAGGTTTCATCACCAGCCAGCAGGTGCTGGAGCTGCTCTTCCCAAGGTAAGACCATACCTCTGAGACCAAGTGTACCATCACCTCATGCTTGGGTCTTGAGGAAGTCATGTATCTCTCAGAGAACCAAATGCTTTGTGAGACCTAGGGGGATCAGAGGACCAAGCTCATAGTATACTGTCAGCACCAAGTGGGTGGCGGTGGGGAGTTACCTTGTCTTCTCAGGCAGAAGAAAGCACCCTCTCTCACCACCTGGTCCACAGAGGTGTGTGGAGCAGCCTACACACATTGGGCTCTGCTGTTTGAGGCTGTGTACTCAGCTCAATTCCATGTGGGCTCAGTGAGCCCTGGGGTTTCTTTCTGGTTGCTTGTTCCCTTCCTGCATGGAGAAGCTCTGTGCTAGGGGCCTGACTTTCCTTAGGCCTTGGGGAAAGCGCTTTTGCATTAGAAAGGATGTTCCAGATTCCATAGTGCTGCAGAACTTCCCTTCTTAGTTACAGCCAGACAGGAATTGGGGGCTGGAAGCTCCCATGCCCAGTGAGATATGTGCAAAGTAGATGTTTGGTCTCCCTCTTGAATGAACATACAGAAAGCACCCACTGTGGGAAGACATGTTGAAAGGCATTATGACAATTCAGTTGAAAATGTGGTAAAAATCTGCTATCTTGTCTCTTTTGATGGTATCAGAAGTAGGCTATCTGCATGTGTCACCATCCGTTCCTCCTTTAGACAGGACTGCATCTTGTCCTACCCCAATGAGCATAGTAGACCAAGAGACCATCATCAACATGAGGTGGAATGTGGCCAAAAGTGAGGGCTACTGTTTCCAGATTAGTAAGCTGCCAGGTTGTAAGTTTTTTGTACAGAGAGTTGTCCTGTCACTGTGTACAGCCACAGTGTATTGGCTGTGGTGGACTGTCCTGTGCAGAGACAGTAAGGCAGAGGCTGCCAAGGCCAGTTTTGGTGGTGGGGGCTGTGGGGAAGAGCATCCAGGCTTCTGCTGACTGCACACCTGCTTGTTCACAGTGCCGTGCCCATCAACCCGGGTACCTGGATGGAGCAGTACAGCGAGGCTTTCCATCAGCCTCCAGGCCTCATGATTCTCCAGCTGCTGCTGCCTTACCTTCAACTGTACATGGGTGGCTTGAATCTGGAGCGCCAAGCACACCACCTGCTGGCACAGCTGGAGGATGGCAAGTCCAGCGAGGCAGAGCCTGAGTTCCAGGAGGCCCGGGGTGTGTACATAAGGGTCTTCATAGGTCAGAGTTTGGTCCCAGAGGGTGGAATGTGTATGGCTGCTGTTGGGCTGGGAACAAGGAGAAGCCATTTTCCACTCAGGCCATGCCCCTGTCTGGGAATAGGTCCAGCGTGGGCTCAGGGGCTGAGATCTTCGTGGCAGACAGTGTGGATTGTCTGTTTTTGCAAAGCTCACGTCCAGTCTGTCATGTTGGAATCTTTTCTCCTCTAGCTACAGACTCACTTCCAATGCCCACCCCAGGGCTAGAGCCTCATCAAGGAGCTGCTCTGGTGGCCAGTGAAGGAGCAGCACCATCGCCAGAGGCAGAGCTCAAGTCCAGTTCCCCCGAGGTCTCTGCTCTGAGCTCCACAGTACCTCTGTACAACCAGCGAGTGGGAGACAGCTGCTCCATTCATGTCCATCTAGAAAATCAAAGGCGAATGGAGTATAAGAACATCGTGGTGAGCCATTCAGCAGGGGATCCCCTGGGTGCCCTCACTGGGGAAGGCAGAGAACATAGCTTGGACTAGGCCTGCCTTCATGAATTAGAGCTTCTGGAAGGTAAATAAGATTGAAGAGGATGAAGAAGACAGAGCTCAGTGTTAAGAAGCTGACCTGAGATGAGGGAGAGCAGCTGCATGCCCCAGCTCCAGGTGTGAGTGGGCCTGCAGGGTGTGGGGTTTGCAGTATGGAAGTGCAGGGGTAAGTGCTTGCTCAGATGAGGTCAGAGGAACGCATAGGGTGCAGGCTGCACTCTGAAGCCTGGTGTCTAGAGTGAGTTGGACCCTTGGAGGTTTGTGCAGAGGATGCAGCAGTCATAACTCCTGTGTGCTGGAAGGCATATGTAGAATGGAAGGGATCCTCCTTAGCATAATGAGGTTAGGTTATTGCAGGTCACAGACAACTGGGGTTTTTCAAGAAAACATATGTCATACTTTGCACAGACCTAAATAGGGAGCTAGCAGCTCCCTTTGCACAATTTTTCTGGATGTGGGGTTTAAGCCCTAACTCTCCATGTGTCCAGTGACAGAGAAGTCCTGTTCAAACATTGCCTCAGTGGGGTCCATACTGCATTACAACACATCGAGGAATGAGGCCATGGAGCCCAAAAGTCTCCTGGCTATCATAAAAGAGTCACAAGCATACTCTAGTTGCTGAGTCTGTTTTATATCCTGTCTGTCAGAACTAAGGGGTCTAGGGTCCTGCCTGGACTACCCACAAAGGTATCATGATTCTCAGAGCAGAGATGGGATACAGGAGCAAACTGGACCATTCCTCCCATCTTGTTGGGCCAAGTGTGTCTTTAGAAAGGCTGTTAGGTATTTGCACCCTTTTTATCAGAAGGACATAGCAGGGAAAACCTGACTGTTGTACCAAGATGGGGCTAGAAGCATATAGGAAGATCCCACATGAACTCTCGAAGGCCCCAGGTAGCATGATAACACATGGTGCCCTTGTCTTAAGAGCTAAGCTGTCTCCTGAATGACTTTGACCATTGTGCTCTGGGTGGCTACTCCAAAACTCATTCTCTGATGAGTTTCTCCAACCCTGATCAGGTGACCTGCCAGGATAGGGCTCCCGACAGTCATACGCAGGGCCTTACAAGAACACTTGCTCAATGAGGAGGATCCAGAGGACTTTGAGCTGCTTCAGATTGTGTCGGAGCATAAGAGTAAGTGGGTCCACCCGATGGTGGGGAGAAGTGACTTCCTGTGGGCTCAGGACAACTCAGCAGCCAAAGAAAGTGCTGTGACCTGAAAAATAAGCAGAGTGTGGTGGGTCATTTGTAGAAACAAAGTGCAATGATGGGAGTGTAAATCAGTTCACCCTGGGACTGCTGGGCCTCCCTATCCAGTGTCCTCCCTGGACCTGATCAGGCTTTGTAAACTTCATATCCATGAGGGGCAGAGGAGATAAGCAATGCCTGGCTGTCACTTTAGGCAGCCTTTCAGGACAGTGACACGTACTTGAGAAAAGTTCTTGAATGAAGAAATCTTGCTTTAGGCACCTGGCTTCCAATCTTTCCATTCGTGTGAATGGACACTATTTAGGTGTTTTGGGACAGAGATCCTATCTGGCAGAAACGTGTGAAGCAATAGAACACTTCACAGATTGGCAAAAGGCCATTGGAGAGAGATAAAGGAAGGACAAGAAGCAAGAAGAAGAGGAGTAGTGGACATAAAGGAAAAGGAGTTGAAGGAGGGAAAAATGAAGAAGTACATGAAGAAGACCACACGCAGATGTTGAAGATGAAGAACAAGAACATCATTAAGTAGAAGAAAAAGAACAACAACACAAGATCGAGAAACACAAAGAGAACAAGAATATAACAAGAAACAGATTGAATATATGCATTGTTCTGCTCTCTGAAGGAGCCTATATTGATGGTATGAACTTCTGTACATTTCTCACTTCTGTACATTACCAAGCAGGATCTCTGTACAATTTTATTTTCCTTTCACCTTCCTGATATCAGTTGCCCAAAAGTAGTTATCTCATGAAGACTTGTTGTAAGTCATCACAATTGAAAATTTCTCAAGTGTTTCCTTTCTTTTTCATTGTTAAATTAACTATTTGGGAGTAAGTGTATGCTAGCAAGAAGCTATTTTGGTTGTTTGTCAGAGGAGTCCTCTTAATTTGTGTTTAGTAATGTTTACAAGAGCAAGAGGTGCTGATAGAATAATTGTGTTATTCTTCCCACTTCATGATTTCTCTATTATAAACATTGTTTTGCATTATTGGGCTCCATGTTTCTTTTTCTCATCAGATGTTTTAAATATATTGGTCTAATTGCCTGAGACACTGTGCTCCCATTAATTAAATTGAGTTTGGTTTGAATAAACTCTGAATGCAAAGGAGAATGATGAGGAGGAAATGAAGAATCAGCTGATTCAAAAAATAAAAAATAAAAAAATGGTTCCTGAAGGCACAAGCTTCCTGTAGACATCCTCTGTCCACGCCCAACACACCTCCAATTTATACCACCTCCCATTAGTGTCTTCACGTATGACTGGATTATTCCACTGCAAGGTCAAAGCATCTACCATCACATGATTTTCTGAACCCCGTATGTGATCACTGCAGCTCCAACACAGGAGCGACTGATGGCAAATCATGATGCAAACTCCAGCATGGTCTCCGTGGTAGGTTCTACCTGAACAGAGAGGTCCTGGTGTCCAGGGTGCTTTCTGTTGGAAGCTGGTAGATTGGTTTAGATCCCTGTGCATACTCTTTCCTCAGGGAAAGTCCCTGAGGATGCCTTAGGTGCAACATTATCTAGATTGGAAGGCCCTCAGGTCTAGAGCTCAAGCCTGACCTGCCAGAGGCTGTCAGTCTTGGGCCATGTTCTGTTGTGTACTCCTTGAGTGTCACTCACCTTCCAACCTCTGCCCCACCCTATCCAGTGCTGAGGATCCCTGCTGATGGCAATGTGTTCTATGCCATCAATCCCCGCGTGGACTTCGATTTTGTCCTCAGGAAAAGAGTCACCAGGAAGTGGGCCAACAGGAAGACAAAGGAGGTAAACACCTACCTTACTCGCTCTTTACCCCTGGTGCTCCTTCACATCCACCAGGGTGACAAAAAGCCTCAGCTCCTGGACATATGTTCTAGAATGCCTGTAGAGCACCCTGACAGGTGGGGGTGGCTGAGTTTCTGGGCTCTGCTGATGTTTCCATCCCCCACAGTTCTTGGAGTCCACTTCTTCGGTGACTCACAGGATCCCACGAGCTGTGAGCAGCAGCTCTTCAGTGGCAGCCAGACCACTGCCCCAGGCCACTGAAAGCAAGGACTCCAGTACCAATAGTGTCACCAACAGCAGTTCCCTACTGCCTCATTACAACAAGCAGGCAGAAGAGAGCAGCTTCATACAGGTCCACCTGGAGGAGCAGACCAGGAGGGACTCACAGCGCATCCTGGTAAGCGGGCTGGCAGGGCTGCCTCCTGCATGAGCACAGGTGGGCGTGTTCGTCAGTTTCTGGTCTTTGCTGATATTCCATCCCCCACAGTTGTCAGAATCAACTTCTGAGGCCTCAGCCATGGAGTGTACCATCAGCCCAGCCTCCAGTCACATCTCTTCTCAACAGGCTAGGCCCAAGCCGATGGCCACAAAACACATGAAGAAATCCAGGGCCATCGGATACATAACGGGCAGATTTTCACGGCCCCGGTCCAAGAAACAGGTGAAAGACAGCTGCCTCATAAATGTCAGACTGGAGCACCAGAGTGCAAAGGATGGCAAGGCTGTCCAGGTAAGCCTGGCGGAAGAGGTGTCCCCTGTGCTATCCCAGGGCAGGGAGCAAACACAAATCCCATACCATGGGCCACTCTTGCCCTCTTGAATTGGGAGTTTTTCAATGGTCAGGAAAGAGAGATGGGAATAAAGAAGAGAGAAGTCACTGTTAAGGGCTTGACCTGAGTTGAGGGAGAGCATGACAATTTCCATCCCTGTTGTGAGGGAGTCTGTGTGTTAGATGGCAGTGTGCAGACCAGAAGTGCAGGAACAGGTCTTGGTGGGAGATGAGAAAAGGACAGCATGCAGGATGCAGGATGCAGGCTGCACTGTGTGGGATGGAGAATGCTGGTGCACATGGAGGAGGAGAGCAACACGAGATTCTTCCTACCCCTTGAACAGGACGCCGAGGGTCTCGCTGTAGAAGCAATATTCATGTGGATGGAGCACACTCCACCTCCAGGGAGGCGCTGTACAGGGGCCCGTTCCCATGCCACCCTGGCTGAGTGAGGTGTCCTCCTCCATCCCAGGTGTACTGAGCCTCTGGATGCCAGGAGCTCTCACGGCTATCATTGGTCTTCCCTCTGAGTGTGTTCTGTGCCCTGGCAATCACAACCAAAGTCTCTTGGGTTTCTGCCTGGGCCACCCCAAAATTCACCCTGCATTCTGCAACAGCCCTGGGAGAGAGGAGGTCACTGGTCCATTCCTTCCATTGTGGTGGCATGAAAGTGTTTCTCTACCCAGGCTGTGGCGTTCTTTGACCCTGAGTGAAATGTGGCTCCACAAAGGGCAATGGCAGGGCCAGGCAGACCTTTGTAGGAGGATTGGTGTCATAGCCCTGAGGAAGACCCCAGGCAATTACCAGGAGGCTACCCTTAGGTAGTGGAGTAGTGAATAATGATGGTGCCCCTGTATTTAGAGCTGAACTTCCCCCTGAATGTCCCTGACACTGTTCTTGGGTAGCCACACCACGGCCCATTTCCTCAAGGCCTATCTCCCACGTTGATGCAGGTGACATGCAACGACAGGGCTCCTACGGTCATTCGCAGGGCCCTGGAACATCACTTGCTGATGCAGGAGAAGCCACAAGACTATGAACTGGGACAAATCATCTCCCAACAGCACAGTAAGTGGGACAATCAGATGGTGGGGAGCCATATTGAAGAAGTGCACTCAGGTCAACTCGTAGCCCAAAAGAGTAGAATCTGACCAAGAACAACACTCAAACAGGTACTGATGGGCCTGGTGCACAAAGAAAACCACACTGGCACTGCTGGGAAGGTCTCTAGGTTCTCTGATCAGCCCCAGGGGCTAGTGTACCTCCCCACCAGGTGTCCAACCCTGGACAGCAACAGGCATTCAATGCTGATATCACTGAGGAGCGAGGAAGAAAGCATTCTTGCAGGGGTCATGTGGCCCCCAGGGTTCACTGAGAGGAGTGTTTACAGAGGAAGATGGGAACACAGGGGCTAAGGATGCAGTTGATGTATTTGTGGACTGAAGCAGTACTATTGAAAGCCTTCTCCATGACCAGAAATCCACTCTCTGTGCAGAGCATTGTCAGTATTCTAGCAAGCAGGAACAGGACTAAATGTGAAAAAAAAACAGACTGGGAGACAGCCTCAACAGTCTGACACTGCACAAATGACCAAGTCTTCTGTGCCTGAGTCCACTTGCCTAGATGGAATCAGTAGAGCCAGGTTATTTTCCCTCACTAAAATCAGATGAGGGCTTCTTAGGCACGTATGCCACAAAGCTGACCTGTAATTAATGCCATTGCTGTTTTCTGTGAGCCAAAACCCTAAAGCAGCTATGATCCCCTTTCTGTCCACACTGAAAACCGCATCCAAAACCAGCCTATGAAACATTCTCTCATATCCGAATCCACTAATACTGTTAAGTGAGTAGAGTTCACGGAAGTAGAAGGCTAAACCTTGGGGGGCTCGGAAATTCATAGCACAGGTACATCCATCCAAACCCAAATAGAGAACAGGCCCTTTTTAGAGGAGGGCAGCAGGAGACAGGTGTTCAGACCAGGGACTCGCTGGCCGTCTGAAACCCACTGGGGGTTGTTGCATCCCTGGACCATAGGAAAATGTGGGAGTGAAGTCGTTCCTTTCCTGGTCTTTGGAATGATTGATCTCAGTAGGGCAGCATTTGGGATGTGGCTTCCCTTGTAGGATGCCTGGTCCACGTGGAGCTGACTAGCAACAATGGCAGAACATGGCTAACACAAGTGTCTCAGTTGGTCATACTTTCCTCCCTGTCAAATACTTGGGGAAAATAAATTAGCAGGGGACTCCTGCTTTGGCTCTGGGTTTCATAGCATTCCATTTGGTTCTGATCTGAGACTGTGCATTATGGCAGAGGGTGTGGCACCTGCAACCTATGGAGCACTTGCCAACCAGGTGATTTCATGGGATATAAGGAGACTGAGAGAGTGAAGAAGAGAAAGATGGGAAGAAGACGAGGACTACTACTAGGAGAATGAGGATAAAGAGGAGCCCCCAGGGCTGGGGATATAGCTCAGTTGGTAGAGTGCTTGCCTCCCAAGCACAAGGCCCTGGGTTCAATCTCTGGTACAGCAAAAAAAAAAAAAAAAAAAAAAAGAGGAGCCCCCAGCAAAAATATATGTGTGCTGAGGGCCTCTCCCTCTTCAGGTCTTCCTCCATCTATGCCCAACCTTCTTCCACTTTCTCCCACTGCTTAGTGTTCTCTTCATCTTGACTGAGTATTCCATGATCACATCAGAGCACTCAACATGGAATGCTTCACCCAAAACCCACCAGGAAACCTTGCTGAACTGGGGGTGAAACATTGAGCACATGAGTCATCTGTGTAAGATTTCAGATGTAATCCCTAGGGGTATGCTTTGGCAAAATCAAGATGAACTGTGATCTTCTGGAGCCCAAAGCCTTTGGAGTC
Organism: Sciurus carolinensis; assembly: GCF_902686445.1. Taxonomy (NCBI): domain Eukaryota; kingdom Metazoa; phylum Chordata; class Mammalia; order Rodentia; family Sciuridae; genus Sciurus; species Sciurus carolinensis. The sequence goes on along the minus strand of NW_025920126.1, from coordinate 635,462 downwards.
AACAGGCATTAGTCCTGGTGAAGTCCTAGACCTAGTTTTTCCTCCGGGAAGATGGTTGAGGATGTGTCTGGTGGTATTGGAGCTGATCTGGACAGCTCTCAGGTCTGTGGCTCAGGCCTTTGCTGGCAGAGGCTGTCAGATGTTGGGGTGTCCTGCTCTGCACGTCTCGAGTGCCACCTATCCAACCTGTACCCCTCTCTCCCCAGAAATGAAGATTCCAAAGAATGCCAACGTCTTTTATGCGATGAAGCCACATGTCAGGAGAGACTTCATCCTGAGAAAGAGGACCTGTCCTCAGGATGAAAAGGATGACTGGATCCCTCCCCAACCTCCCTCTTATGAGGCAACTCAGGTGCGACATCACCGCTGGAACCTGTGGACAAGAATCTGCTCCTGTCTCTCTGGGCAGTGCTAAAGCATTGCATCATGGATGATCAATGAGATTGACTTCTAAAATGTTTACTCATCAATTCCATACATAATTGGACCTTAAGTTTTGTTATTTAAAATATGTTTCTGTATTCTGATCCACTTTCATGATTTGAATCTATTCATTTTACCAGTAATTCCTAGCGGAAACATTCAACCCTAGATGAAAGAATGTTTCATTTGATCAAAATGACATTTTGGTATTGGGAGTATGGCAGATTGCATTTTCTGACTCAATTTCCAATGGGAGAAATGAAATATTGGATATTATGATACTCACATGCATGAAGGCACACACACGCACACACTCAACAGACATACAAGCACACACGCTCAGAGAGAGTTTGAGTTGGTTATGGTGAAATGCTTTTAATAACCTGCATTCTTCAGCAATGGGAGGATACATATATGCTCAATACTTAGGAAATTATAGATTAAGGTAATAATTATATATATATGTATACATATGTATATATATGAATGTGGATATATATATATATATGTACACACACACATAATGAATACACACACACATATATATATATCCATACCTCCAATGTGTGTGTGTGTGTGCATGCATCACATCTGAAAAGAAAGGTTCAGTCTGGATCACTAAAAGTAACAACTGATGCTGCAGGAGCTGCAGTAACTTAGAAAGAGTGTGGGGTAATAAGGTCTGCAGCCACACCTGGTCCCCAAGGGAGTGACAAGGTCAAAACTAGTCTCTTCACTGCCACATAGAGTCTACTTACGAAATTGGAGTCTATTTGCCTCAAATTTTCCATATAAAGAAAAAGTATGAATGTAGCAAAAATATTTTTAGTTCTTAAAATTAGAGGACAGGCAGCCCTTTGTCCCAGGACACACACACGGGAAACTGACACTGAGATGCTCACAGATGCCACCAGCCAGTGGGAGGAACACTTGGTTGACACCTGAAAACCCACAGGGCCGGCACCGCCCGCTGCCCAAGTCACAAAGCCAGGAATGACATGAGAGCCACTAACGGACAGGGGAAAGGCCGGCTCCCCTTCTGCTGAGTCCTCAATAGAGCCCTTGCTTCCCAAGATCCACGGCCACCTCTCCACCCAGGTGGAGGAGCTGGTGCTCAGGTGCCACACCCTCCATGGTCATTGCCCAGCCTCCAGTGTCTATGGCACACCAGGGAAGGAGTAGCTTCAACAACCAGGTGGGAGTCAGGGTTCTGGCTGCCCAAAGGCTGGAGGACCACGGTCAGGTGTCCGGGGTGCAGAGGTGGGCTCTTGTCCTCACGCTCCTTGCTGCTGTGACAAGACACCATTTCAAGATCCCCAAACTTGTGGTCACTGCACCTGCTTGTCAAGTACAAAACAGGTGATGTGTGTCCAGCCCTCAAAAGAAAACAAAAAAAAAAGTAAGAGGAAAATATGCACCATTATTAAATATTAGTTTAAAATGTGTTTTTAAAAGTATATGTCAATGAAAGTTCTAGAAGGTGAGGCTCTGGCAGACCCAGGTCCTTTACTGCAGTCATCCAACCCTAAGAATGAGGGAGGATCTCTCTCAGCAGGTTTTGTCTGTTCCAAAGGGCATCAACCCCTGCAACCTTGGAGTGTGGCAGCACCCCAGCCTGTGAAGAAGGTGGGGGTGCCTGACAATCCCTCTGGATGTGGAGAGGCGTGTCTGCTCCACACCCACCCAGGGAGCACACCACCAGCCCCCCGAACCTGGGGGACACCAGATCAACCCCTACAAGCAGTGGTGTGATTCCCGACCAGCCACTCTATCGCGTTCAATGCCCACTCGGGACACCCAGCCCATCAGAGGTGACACAGGACTCACACCCCCAACTACTGGAGGCCAAATCATCTCTAGCACATTGTGTGTTCCCACCCAAGGGGGTCCCTTCCTACACATGCCCTCTGGAGCCCACTGACACAGAGGTGGTGAGAGGGGGACTGTCACGTCACAGAAAGCCACCATACTGCAGGCTCCTACCATGTCCTTGTCATTGGTTGATGTGTCATAGTGCACAGGATGGTTGGTGTGGACCTGCTTCAGTCTCTCAAGCAGGGTCTCTTCCAAGGTCTCTCTATCCTTGAGCTCGATGAACTGGAAGGCCATCTTGCTCCTGATGCTGATGAGGATGGGGCTGGGCAGCAGACTGGTGTCCTCCATCTTCTCCATGCTCACTACCTGATGCAAAAGACGGCACATGAAGGGGAGGTGCTGGAGAACGGAACTGACTACGCTCTGTACATGTTCCAATATGGAACAATGAATCCCACTGTTATGTATAATTGTAAGGCACTAATAAAAAGATTTGAATCACAGTAAGTACTGCAAAAAAGAAGGAAGGCAGGCCTCCATGAAATGCTCACAAGTTAATCTAATATGGAATAATGGCAATAAGGACCTGAGATAAAGGTTGAAAAGTGTGCAAGGGAGCATCAATCACAATCACCAAAAGGTAGAAGTAACACAAGCTTCCATGCACAGATGAATGGATAAGGGAACTGTAGTTTAGGCTACCATGGAATATTACTCAGACTTCTAAAGGAAGGGAATTCTAACAGATAAGAGGTGGATGAACATTAAGAACATTGTGTAGTGGAAGAAACAAGTCACAAAATGACAATGCTGTAGGATTCCACTTACAAATTGGTTACAAGGTAAATTTCATGCTATGCATAATTCAAAAATCAATTTTTAGGTATGTAGGTCATCATGTCGATTTCTTGCTCCACTGATAATAATGCTTGCAAAATGAAGACATCTATTGGAGAAGGAGGGGATAGATCTGGGAAATCATATGAGGAAAAACACTGAGTTTCTAAGCAATCAGGCTCAGGACCTATGCTACGAGAAACGAGACCCCAGAGGTCTTGATGTGTAACAACTGTGGTACCCCCTCAGCAGAGATGCCTGAGATCAAGGACCGAGCTGCTTGCATTCAGAAGCAAACTCAGGTTGCCCACACTCCCGTTTCCAATGAGAGAATCACAGAGTTATAGGAGGGACCCGATCCTAACATAAGGAGGCATTTTTAAATCTTTCACAAGTTCCACGGGAGAATAAATGCCAATTTGCCCCCTATTTTCTAAAGGTGAAGGTTTTTTACAGTTTGTCTTTTTTTGTATTTTTTTTTAGGCAACAAAAGGGGAGGATCCCTTCCTAAAGAGCTGTAGGAAAAGCTTGGATTGCAAGGCATGTACTTTTGAATGACAGCTTTATCAACAGTGTGGGACTAGGGTATGTTTTTCTTACCATCACTTCTAGGCAACCTTTGGTTGCCATAGCAACAAGAGAAAAAAGGAAGGCTGAAGGGGTAATGGTGTAATTCAGCCCACACTTCCCTCCTGGAGCCCGGACATCAGATGGCCCAAGTTGCTCTGGATGGGATATAGTTGGAGTGTGTCCCCCGAAAGTTCTTTTGTTGAAAGCTTGATCCCCAATGGGGCAGCATTAAAGGGTGGTGGAACCTTAAGAGGTGAGGTCAAGTAGGGGAAGGATGGGTCACTGGAAGAATAGCCCTCAGTAGGGATTATGGGACCTGGTTCATTCCCACAACAAGGATTGTTACAAAGAATGGTCCTTCCCCATTCTCTGGCTTCCTGTCTTCACACATGATGTTTCCATCTACTCATGCTCCTGCCATGGGGGCACTGTCCACCACAACACCCTCACTGGTGCTCACCCAACACCATGTTCTTGAGCCTCAGGACTTGGAGTTAATTAAGCCTTTTATTCCTTTTTTTTGGTTAATAAGTAAACCTGGCATCATGGATTTTGTTGTAGTAGCAGAAAATGGACTCAACCACATGGGTTAAAAGATGAAATGGTGCATCAAAGTGTGCACGGCAGGTCAAGCAGAGGGGAGAGGCAGTGTGTACCTCTCTGAGCAGAAGGACAACATTGTAGCAGCCATCTTCTATGCTGGCAAAGCAGGTAGAGCTGTCAGAGGAAAACATGCGTCTTGCGGTGTGGAACCGACTGAAGGGCGTCCAGAGGAGCAGTCCATCACAGTGTGCAGCTTCTGTTTCTTGGTAGCCTGAAAAAGATCCGAAACAGCTCTTTCTGTGCTTGGGTTTCAAGGTCCCTGGTGAGAGGTGGGGGGAGTTCAAGATACGGAAAGGTCAACAGACACGAGATTGAAAAGAAAACACTTTTGAACTTGCTGGCACAACGTGATAGTTTAGTGACTGAAATAAAAAAAGTCATGCTCCTCCAGAGCCTGTGAGCCCCATGTTCCATCCAGACATTCAGTTGCCCTTCCAACCAAGTGCAAGGAGCAGAGCCCGCTGTCCCCACCAGCAAGAAATTCATAAACTCATGAACTCAAATAAGTATTAGATCCTGGTTTGAATAACTCAGTACTCCAAAAATGGCAGCAAAGACCATGTGTGGAGAAGTTAGATGATAAGCGGGGTGAGCATCAGTGAGACATAGGGAAGGTGGAGCCCTTGCACGCTGCTCGTGGAAGGCCAACTGACACTCTCACCTTGGCAAACAGCCAGAAGCCCTCAAACGTTGAAAGTGGACCTAGTGTTTACCCAGACATTCCCTCCCAGGTGAATGCACCAAACAGACTTGAGCACTGTCGTCCACTAACTGGCACACAAACACAGCAGCAGATTCATAGTCGAAGGTGGAAACTACCCCATGTCCACCAGTTGATCAATGGACACAGCAAATGTGGCACATGCCCTCAAGCAGGGTAGATAGTACTCAGCCATCAACAGAAAGTGTGCATGGACAGAGCTGGAAACCTCAGGCTGAGTGAAAGAAGCCAGACACAAAGACCACAAGGTGCCAGGTTCATTTACATGAAATGTCCGCACAGGAGGCTGACAGACAGAAATAAGGAGTGGCTGCTCATTAAGGTGAGGCTTCTTGGGAGGGTAATAAAAGGTTCCGTGGCTGTAGTGATGATTGTGTGGTCCTGTGAATATTGTAAAACCTCAACTACCCATTGAAAGTCTTAACTGTTCAGATGTGAATAACCGAAAAGGAGCCTGACTTTTCTCCAGAGGAGTACCAGGGAGCCAGGGAAAGGCAAGTGCACTGCGCCAAGTACACACACTGAATCACACACAATTTCCTACGTTCGTATAGGAATATACGCCTGGTGTAGCTCCACATCTTGTACAACCACAAGAAGGGAAGCTGTACTCCATGGATGTAGAACATTTCAAAGTACACATGACAGTCAAGTATAACTACAAAGAACAAAGAAAAAGAAGTTCACATAGTACAAGAATGGAAGGTGAGGTCCCTCAAGGGGATCACAAGGTCCCTGAGAGTCAACAATGCCCAACACACTTACATTTAACTCTAAAAATGTTGCTGTCAAAATGCTGAGAGTAGAATGGTGGAAACCAGAGGCCAGAGAGGTTGGCTCAGGGGCTCTGAGCCAGTGAGAGAAGGAGCAGGAAGTTCCGGGGTGCTGCCGCAGAGCAAGTGACTACAGGTGCCAATCCCACACGAAATTCTTCAGCCTGCTAGATAAAAGGATTTAGGGACCAGGAAACAAAAACAATGATCAGAGCCCCAAGAGTCTCTTTCGTAAGGAAGAGATAAGCGCCATCCATCTTCCAAAAGAACTATCACACATCAGAGGTGACCCAACACCACATGGAGTTGAATTTGGGAACAAAGAAAAAAGGAAACCTATAAAGAGCATTTTTTTATGTGCCTTTTGTGGCAACACGTGACCAATTTGAACTACATGCACACAGCTGGAAGGGACGGGAAGTCATTCTGAATACATGAAAACCCTAAACATGCTGCTCTTCAAGGACCACCACTGAGAAAGATGCACCCCCACCAGACAGTGAGAAGAAAGAGCATGTCTTAAGGAGGAAGAGATCTGCTGTTTTCAAAATGACTTTCCTTGTATTAGCACTGAACACTAGACCTCATGGTTTTGAATGAATTCACTACAGGTTGAGTTGGCCTTATTCAAAATGCTTGGGACCAGAAGACTTTCAATTTTCAGAGTTTTTCAGATTTTACAAGATCTATGTAAACTTTAGCAGTTGAGCATCCCTAATTAAAAAATCTAAATAAAAACTGCTCCAAAATTCGGTTACAAAACAAGAGTTTCAGATGCTGAGGTACTAAACTGCCTCATGAGCAAAGGCATTATAGCTATGGTTTACTCATCTCCTTGGATATTTTAAAGAAATGTCAATTGAAAAAAAAATACAGGAATGTTAAAACAGATAAAACAATTTTGAAGTAAAAGATTAAAGCTGTTTTTAAGATTAAACATAGGATTATATGATTTGGCTATTCCATTTCTGGGTAAAAATACTCAATAGAATCGGAAGCAGGTGTCAGAGAAATTAGTGTGCCCAGTTCACGACAGCATTGTTCACAATAGCCAGAAGGTGAAAGCAAAATAAGCGTGCATGGTCAGATGAGTGGATAAACACAGTGGGGTATGTACATACGATGGATTATGATTCAGCCCTGAAAAGAAAGGACATTCTGACACATGCTGTGACAGAGATGAACCTTGAGGACATTATATTAAGCAAAATAAGCCCAAAGCAAAACATTGAGTGTTGTCTACTTACGTGAGGGATCCAGCTGATTCCACAGAGACAGCAGAATGGCGGTTGTGAGGCAAGGTTGAACAGGGTGATAGTGTCTAGTAGGTAGACTTTTAGTTTAATCAAGTCAGAAGAGTTCTGGAATGGGCAGTGAGGATGGTCATGTATCAGTGTGAACATACTTAATGCCACTGAACTGCATGCCTGAAAATGGGGAGGTCTGTGTTATATAAATTTCAAAGTAAAGAAAAAAAAAACTCTGTTAAAGGACTAGTAGTATTTGATCAGTCCTGATTCTGTAAGTATGTCAAAAATTGAATCCAGGACAGTACTCTGTGGTCTCTCATAGGATCTTTCATAACGGTTTACCTTGACATCAGAGTTGTGGTTAGTTACCCAGTTATGATCTGCAAACCTGAAATCAAATTCCAGCTCAAACACCGGGTTTGAACTTCAGATGATAAAGCTGAATTCCTTAGTGACACTGCAAGCAACTAGCCTGACAGTCTCCATGACTGGTGTCGCCATGGACCAAATTATACAAAATACTGACTTACTCTATTGATGATAAAGGTATCGAAATCAGTTCAGCTGCCCTGAAAACATTTTTTACCATGTGATTTAAGATGAAAAGATGAGGACTTGGTGTAGCTCGGTGGTAGAGCCCTGGTCTCGCATGCATAAGGACCTGGGTTCAACCCCAGCACCACCAGAAAACCAAAAAAAGGTTTCTATACAAATACCATGCCATTTTATGAAAGAAACTTGAGCATTCATGGGGTTTGCTATGCACACAGGCCCTCGAACCAATGCCCAGGGACACAGCGAATACCTCATAACCAAAAGGTGCTAAGCAAAGCACACGAAAAGGTCAAGCAGCTGAGGGACACCATGGGACTGAAGCTCTACCTCTTGGTGATCTGGCTTGGCTCCTGCACATCTGGCTCCAGACCTCATTATCCAGCAGCCTCCGCAGCATCACATCTACCAGCTGCTCCATGATCTTCAATACCGCATCCAGGATCAGAAACATGGAGGAGTCACGCTCCTTATTCTGTGTGGTGATCCGGATGGTGTCCGCCACAAAGACGTTGGCTGTCCTTTCCAATTTCTGGATATCAACCCAAGGTATTACAAGTTGAACTGAAAGAGAAAAGATGCAAAATCAGATCCCCCATAAAGTGGGAGCCAAACTTCAAGCATCAGCAAATAACAATTCAAAGTTCTATTTGTTTCTTTTAAGCTAAAATGCAAAAGTCTCAAAGCCTGTGCAGGGGAAGAGTACACAACTGCCTGACAGCTGCTGGCGAAACCCAACTCATGGGCCAATGGTTTTCTTAAAGATTGAAGTGTCATCTCCCAGGTTGCTGGCTACTGCATACTTTCAAGGACCAACATTTTGCAATCCAATAGCATACATCTTCAAGAATATTTCAACACTCATGCAAAAGTTTCTGAATCCCACAAAATCTACTTTCAAAAACAGCACTCACACATTAAGGTAGAAGAAAAAGGAGTGTGCAAGAGGGTTATTCATTTCTCGTTCACAGAAGCGGGCTGAGCATCGAGTCTGTGTCACATGACTCTTATTATGCTTTGAAGACACTACAAGCAGATTCTATGAAATGCTAAGGTAATACAGTACAGTCAGGCACAGCGTATGTGCACCTCCAAGCTACCTGCAAGCCTGAGGCAGGTGGGTGTCTTGATCCCAGGGTTTTAGGTCCAGCCAAGACAACAAAGCATGACTTTCACTTTAGAAAAAGAAAGCAGGTGCTGGGACATAGCTCAGTAGCAGAGCACTTGCCTAGCATGTGTGAAGCCCTGGGTTTGATTCCCAGCACTGCCAGAAAGACAGCCAGGTGCTGTGGCACACACCTTTAGTGCCAGTGACCCAGGAGGCTGGAGGATCCCTCCTTGCTAGGGAGGTAACTTAGCTAGTCCTTGTCTCAAAAAGCAAGGTTGGGATGGGGGGCAGGGCTCAACAGTTAAGTGCTCTGGCTTCAATCCTCAGTAATACTGCTACTAATAAAGATAATGTAAAATAGTGCAGGTGATACATTTTTAAACAAACATGCTAGTCCCAGATTATTTTTTGGGGGGGTGTACCAGGGATTAAAGTCAGGGGCACTTGGCTACTGAGCCTCATCCCCAGCCTAATTTTGTATTTTATTTAGAGACAGGTCTCACTGAGTTGCTCAGTGCCTCGCCTTTGCTGAGGCTACCTTTCAAATTGCTATCCTTCTGTCTCAGTCTCCTGGGACGCTGGAATTACAGGCATGCGCCACTATACGCATCTGAGAATTAGTGTGGATACAATGATAGGCAGTAGGCTAATGCAGAAGAAAACCGGAGAAGATAAAATCATATCTGTTAGCCGATTCCTCATACAGATAACAAGTAGAAAAACATGATCGAATATTAGCAATAATTCATTTTTTCCAAGTATCATCATCCTAACACAATTAGGTTTAGGGATAATCCTTAGTGTTCCAAATGAAATCATTTCCTTTTCACCTCAGAGAATGAATGTCATATTGTAACATTTCCTTCCACTTATTTAGCCATAGCATTTTCGATGACTTTAGAATTGTAAACAGCCTCATTACTATGTCAGGCCTGGGACTACTCTTTTCCAGCTATGCCAGCTCTTCTGCCCACACTAGTTTCATCTACACTGCCTACTTGAGTTCATTAAGTGACTGCTCTGTGGAACACCCTGCACTTAAGCAGCACAAATAGGAAAAACTAAACTACAAGCAAATAAGCAACACCAACTTGGCAGAACCCAGCCCAGAAACAGACATGGTGTACATTATAAGGGGACAAGGAAGGTATGGTGGACGTGACCAATCTGAACTGGGTATTGAAGGACAAACAGGAGTTTCTAAAGAGGCTAAGGAGAGAAGGAAAAGCATTTGGAAAAGTGTTCATTTGGGAAAGCATTTCAGAAAGAAGGATGGCCAAGGTTAGGCTGGGGCCCATTCCAAGCAAGGTCAGGAGATGACTGGGCACACAGGGCAGGATACTGAGGCATCAGAAGGGAGTCTGGTGAGACTGAAAGAGAAAACAGCATGTGCAGGAGGCTGGCCACAGCAGATATTCAGGAGGAGGCCTCCCACTGGCTGTACTTGGAGAATAAATGAAGAAAACCACACATATGTGTGCATCTCCCATGCCACCCAGCACGGGCTCTTGAAATGGCTTCTGAAAGTGCTTTCAATGGCAATGGATTTTGAAACCTTGAACACACAACTGACACCTGTGGCGTTGCCTTTTCCTGTGGGAATGCCAGTACTGAGGACAGTGCCCACTGCTGGTGCGATGTCATAAATTCTTTCTGGATTTGAAGTGGACCCAGGTAAAGTGTTCTGCATATACAACAGTCATGATGTTCAAGGACGGGTGTTTTAAAAGATGTCCTGCACTAAGAAGCAGAAGTACATGCTACTCCTATAGAAATATTCACCCATCAGATATGATACTGTGTCTTCAACATAATCTATGGTAGTAAAAGGTTTTGAGTAGCTATTTAAATAAGTTACACAGATATGCTCCTGAAGGTAGGAGAAAAATGAATTGTCTCCAGAAAACAAGCAAAAAAAAAAAATCAAGCTCCTTCGTTGTATCATGTATACTTCAACTTAATTATCTGCACAAATCATTTGGAAACTAATCCAGTATCACCTGCTGTCTTCTCAACCACCCACTTAAATCTTTTGCTGTGGGATTTAACCTTTAATGGCTTCTCTAGGGAGCCATGCCAATCAACCCCAGGGCCAACTTTATCTTGAAGGACCAAATACTGCAGATGCCGGTACTGGCCTCACATGACTTCATTGACCAGGAGAAGGGGTAGAAGCAGAGGTGGTTGATGCTGATGTACAGACAGCCTTGGTGGGGCACCCAGCCCTTACAGTAGCAGCAAGAGCAGTAGGTGACCACCTTCTCTGCCTCGAGGAGGACGAACCTGGCCTCCAACGTCACCACCGCTTCTCAGAACTTCCTGGGCTCCCCTTTCTGCTCAACAAGCCTGCTGCTGCTCTCTTAATCTCTTAAGCAATCAGACCCTGACTCACAAGAGACAGGGCCTTCATCCAGGGAGCTGGGCAAAGGGAAGGAAGACAGCACAAGGGACAGGAAGCAGGAAGGACAGATACACCCAGGCACTTAAGGAATCGCTGTTGTTTCCACGACAACCACTCCTGTCCACAACCCTGAAACAGCCACAGCCAGAGGGGGAAAAAAAAGGCAGAGATCAATTAACCATCACAAGGTTGCAAAACACAAAGAAAAGTCTCTCAGTCACTTACTGACCATGAAGCTGTGGTTGAATCAGTTGACTTCTAAGGTTTTGAGAATTTTAATTCACAATTATTTTCCAAATCCTCCCTACACTCATGCTACAGTTTGGATCTTCAATGCCTCCCCAAGGTCCATGTGTTAAAGGCCTGATTCCCAGCTAGTGTATTGGGAGGTGATGGAACTGCACAAGGAGGGGTCTGGCAGGAGGTCCTTGGATGACTGGGGACGTGCCCTTGAAGAGGACAGCGGGACCCCAGCCCCTTCCTCTCTGCTCCCTGGCTCGCCATGAATTGAACACTTTTCTTCTGCCATAAGCCGCTGCCTTGATGTGCTGTCCCATCACAGGCTCACAAGCAAGGGGCCCGATCAGTCACGGACTGGAGCCTCCAGAACTGGGAGCCAAACCAACCTTCCCTAAGTCAGTCACTCAGGTATTTGTGACAGCGATGAAAAGCGAACCAACACAAGAGATACAAAACCCAGTGACTGGCTCTGGTGTGGGAACTCACATCAGCCCCGAAGAACTACGCAACTAGGACCTAAGAGTCTCTTTAAAACATGAACGAATATCTTCATTAGGTTCAAAAAGGTCAGTATAAAGCCAACTGCAGGATCTGGAGAAGACTAATGCCATGCACCACCACTGTCCACTCTGTACTTGTTCAAGGTGGAAGGGAGGACCCTGGCCAAGCTTCTAGAGGGCGGAAGTACTCCTAAATCCCTGGGGAGTGTGGGGAACAGCAGAGGGCACAATCTGACACTGCAACTCTTTTGTCAACCACCACCAAGAAGGGACCTTTGTGATCTGTGGTGGTGACAGAAGAGACTAGAATAAAAGCTGTGGTTCATTTCTCAAGGGTGACAGTCTGTCATTACCTGTCCTTTTCTTTTTCTTAACATTTTCATTTGTGTTTTATATGACTGTCTTATGAGAGCCTATGTTTCCTAAGATGAGGCTGTTTTCTCAGGGGTGTTACCAAATCCTCACTGTATAAGTCCTTTTAGAAATGAAACCTGGGCACTCACATTAAAATAATCTAATCATACTTACTATAAAATAAACCTCAGTGCTGGTGAAGTGTACTGTTTTCTTCATTATTTATCAGGCTCTAGAGCCGACTGGCATGGCCGAGAACAGGATTCAGAGGCTCCAAGCAGACATGATGGTGGCCATAGGGCCTCCCAACTGTCATGGCTGCATGTCTGGTTCCAGGAAGAGCTGAAGCAGAGGGATTTTTCAAGTTTTATGGAGCAGCCAAGGGCCCAGGAAAGGTCCAACTCTCACACCCTGTGGATCTGGCCCGAGGAGTGGGGAGAACAAAGGCCACGATGTGCTCTCACTCCCCAGCACAGCCTCCTCAGCTTTCCTTTCTTCCTTCCTTCCTTTTTTTAGGGCATACTACCTTTGAAGTGTCATGGATCAAAACTGTCACCCCCAAACATGCCACTTCAGCATAAGGATAACTGAGCCAAAGATAACTGAGAAACAAAAAAGACGGGGTACCAGAAAGACTGTCCGCCCTGCCCCATCTGCCTCGAGTCAGGAGGGACTCTCCATCTGCACAGGTGTGTCCCCCTCTGTCCTGGGAAGACACCTTTGACCTCTTGATCTCAGCAGCATGAGGGGCTCACACAGCCTCATGGAGAGAGCCCTACCCTGCCATTAGTTTCCCCCATGTTTACCTCCCCGACCCTGCACCACCCCAGAAGATGGACCCCTTTTCCTGTCACTTCAGTCCTCAGTCAACTGGTTGCTTTCCCTTAAGGTGCTGTGCAAGGTCGATTCTAACCACCCTACCAGTTACATGGCTGAGTTTCTGCCACGTGTATACACTCTGAGTGCATTCATATCAACTCTTTCTCTCTTGCTCATCTGCTGCATAGCGATGTCATTTCCAGGGCCTCAACTACAGAACCTAGGGAGAGGACACTTTTCCTTCTCCTACAGAAGGGTCTCAGGAAGCAGCATAGCAGAAATCAATTTCCTTCCTCCCAAGCAAGGGAAATACCTCAAGAAAAGAACCACTACAGTTCACGTTAGGCCAAGAGAGGCAGGTCAAGTGTCGCTGATGCTCAGTCCCATCTGATACAGGACACCGAGGCACAGTTCATCGGCAAGGATGAGGGGTGTCCCGAGAGCTGTGTGTGTCTTTTACCATAGCCCAGGTCAGCTCTGACCCCACAGGTAAGAGGTCATGCCCTGGCTGCCAAGCACTGGATGGCCTCGGTCACCCCTGCTCTTCACTCATCCTGGTCACATCCCCTAGTCCCCAAATGCAAAAGACTGCTTCTCTTGCTTGCTCTAAAATCAAAAATTCACTTTGACACCCCTTACGAAAAGCTGGAAGTCTTCAAGTTTGTTTTCAAAAAAACAAAATCCATGGTCTGGGATATTCACAACAGTTCTATTAGTGCATTCTACTTATACACAGTAGTGGGGTTCACTCTGACATCATCATACAGGCATGGAATAGAATGAGCTCCATTTCCCTCCCCTGGGCTGCCTACTTTAGTGGGCTCTCTGCTACGTATTTGGTCTTTAATTAGTGCTTCATAGGTATGCATCAAAGATGGAATTCACTGTCGTATATTCATGTATGTATACAGCACTATTTTGACAATTTCTTTCCACACTGGGGATCCTTTGAATAGAGGAAATGAACTGAGGGTGAGGAAGGAGGAACAGGAAGTGGGAGGAAAGATGGATGGCTTTGGGGAGGTTTTATCCCAAGGGAAGAAAACTGTACTGCAGGCTTATATGTTCAAGTATGTAAGGAGAGTTCATTGTAGAACAAGGAAACATGTCCCTCCCCAACAGGATCTTAAAGCACCAATCACCATCATGTCCTTGCAAGGACACCAGTTATGTAACAATGTAACTGGCAGCAGGTATGGACAAATACCTCCCAAGATTCCTCTCCTGCCTTCTCACACCTTAACTGGCTGTAACTCCATTTAATTAACATCTGCAGAACAAACATCCACTATTGGGACCAGAGCACTAGGTCCAATGTGGTGACAAATGTTACAGCTAAAGAGAAAATGAGTCAGGAATAACTAATTTGAGGAAGACAATAATATGTTGCTCTGCAAAAACAGAAATCTTAACATTATGGTATCCCACGAGAAAAAAAAAGGATGATTATATCTGTAAAAGATAACAGGAATTAGGCCTGAGGATGAAGCACCACCCTCTTTTTTTCCTAAATTTCAGGTGTATCTTTATGTGCTGCAAAGACTGACAGGTGACAAATTGAACTAATTTGCCTTTGCACATTAATCCAAAAAGTGTAATCGGACTGGTGAAGACTGTGGGTACATGGCTGAGTTCAAAATGTCATGAAGAGTCACCCCAGATAGGGAGAAAGGTAGAGATCAAAGGGCCTACCTTCACCTTCCCCTTGACAAAGCTGGCCATGTCGTCTTTATAATCAAACACAGATTATGGAGGAGATTCTGTCCCAGCCAGTTCCAGTGCTGGTTGATTTCCTCTAATGTGGTACCTGGATCAGAATAGAGAGAGAGTGAAAAACAAGAGTCATCGTTTTGCTAACATTAAGTCACTGTGTTAATGTTCTGCAAACATCCTGTGCCAGGGTTCTCACACCCAAGCCACAGTTTGTCACTGAAAGCTGGCACTCTCCACTGGTGCCACGGTCTCTCCCGCCACTGCACTGGGACTTACAAACTTCAGTCCCATGACCACTTAGGCCAGCTCACCAAGCAGGAAAACCTTGGAACTGTCCTGTGACCACCCTGCACACCTTGATCATGTGCAGAGCACCTACCACTCAAGTGTCAGAAGCATTTGCAATGGTACAGCTGTTCCAGCATGGAACACAGACCAAGTGGCAGACGATTATCAAGAGTCTCACTTAGTGTCTCCTGGGAGAAGAGAGGCCCGTGGAGAAGTACCAAAGTCATGTTCAAAGGGGAAGAACCTCCTGGGAAGGTCCTCACAAGGATGTTGTCACTGCAACAGGCACTGGTTGACCGACAAGCAACAGCCAGAAATTTCACAGGTTTACAAATGGACACTTCATACCATTTACAGCAATATTGAGATTGCTATCAAAAAAACCTGTATTTAATACCTAATCCATTAAGTATCACAGCTTAGCCTAAGCTCCTATCAACACGTTCAGAGCACACCCATTACCCTGCAGTTGGGCAAAACCATCCAATACAAAGCCTATGTATTATAAAGTGTTGAAGAGCTCATGTAATTTATTGCATACTATGCTGAAGTGAAAAGTCCAAGGATTCTACGGCTATGCTTCCACATGACCGAGAAGTCCAAAAATTGTGAAGTCTGACCACGCAAAGTCAGGGGGCCATCTGGATACGTCACTTTCCTTTGCCTTACAAATCTTCAACAGGGGCCTCGGTCACCTTTTTGCATGCTTCCCCACTATCTACCCACCATGCTTTACTGGGCACTGACTACATGCCCAATGCTGTCCTGGGCACAGGAGGGAAAGCAGCCAGAGAGACACTGGAACTTTTACTTCCTTGAGGGAGGCAGGAAAAAAGAAGTGACCTGAGCTCCAGCAGGGAGTCAGCACAACGATGTCGGAGCTCTAGCCTGAAGGACTGGGCATGCTCCTCTGTCTACAACCCCAAGCCACTCAGTCAATGCTCACAACTTCTCTCTCTGCCTAAAGCGAGGCACCTTTAGGAAGCCTGGAGAGACTTTGGTCCATGTGAAATTAAAATAGTAATAACAACTTGTCTCCCTTCCTATCTGTTATCCACAGATCTTTTGCCAAATAACACAGTTAACCCATGAAGTAGTTTAACTCTCTCTTCCACCTAGTTTAAAAGAAAAAAGTGCTCTTAAAGGCCCCCCTCTACTTCTCTGTCCTGTCACACAGGACCCTGGATAAGACAGGGATCATCCTCACAGGCCGCTCTTCCCATTCCTACTCTTGAGCTGGTTCCACCCAGGGTCTTTCCTACCCTTTTGTTTCTACTTTATTGGACACTCACATTCCTGGGCAGGGATCCTTTCTCAATGCTCAGCACACAACCAAGTATGAGGGCGAGTCAACGACATGCAAGATGCCCAAGTAATGCCTGCACAAGTACAAATATCTCAGTCAACAGCACAATCCTCACACCAGAACATACCCATGCCTCCCATCCTCACTCCCCACAAGAGAACCCTGAAAAGAACAATTCACTACTCAGGACCTTCTGAGGGCAGGATGATGGTAGAAATCAAGCCACTGACAAACCTAACCTGTGTTGGCCCAAGGAAAACTTCCTCAGCACCCAGCAGCCCAGTGATGCAGTCTCTTGGCACAGACGTGCAACACGGGGTGGAGACTGCCCAAGTCGGACACAGCCCTTGCACTTTGCCCCCGGCTATTACCACACACGCACACACCTGGGAAAACCCTGTTAATCAGACACCAAGACGGTAAAGGAAAGGGCCACTTTATACCCCAAAACACGTGAGTGCCCTGAAACACACCCCTAAGAAGCCAGGCTCACTCACGCTCATAGCTCAGTGTGCTTCTGATCACTAAGAAAGAGACAGACATGTGGAGGAGAGCCAGAGCTTCTGAAATCAGGTGAGGCTCCCCGGGCATTACCTGCAAGCACAACAACAAGCAGATGCTCCGCATGTTCACAACTCAGGGTCTGGAACATTCCAACGGGAACAAGACTCACCAGTGGCTATGGCCCAGTGAACATTGCATCCATCCAGGAACTCTCCACATGCTATGGGAGAGTACACCTGTGAGCCGGGAACTTGAAGCGGAACTCGAAAGGGAGCGCCCTCAGTGTTGGAATCCAGCACTGCCTCCAGAGCACCCACCAGGCCACGTATAAGGCAAAAGAGAAGCAAACACACCTGTGAGCTCAAGGACATGCAGACCCGCAGCCAGTGTGCAGCTGCCACTCCCACATGCGCAGGGAGCATGGTCACTGGTGAGAGCCCAGGCACAGCTCCGACACCCTGCAGAGTCAGAGATCCATGGGGCCCAGAGCTCTAGCTTCCTCACACCCATTTCCCCAGCATCTGCTGTTGGAGTCAGACTGCCCGATATGAACCCCAGCTCTACCACTTTCAAGCTGTGTGGCCTTAGGCAGGTTACCTGATTTCTCTGTGCCATGGTCTCTTTGGAAGATAAAGCAACCATGATATGCCTCCAAGGGTAATTATGGAAATTAAGTCCTCATTCAAAGTACCTAGACTATTGCACCAGGTAAGTGTTGCCCATTAGGATCCTCATCATATCCACATCTCACATGGAAGAATAATCCCTTTCTACTCCAGAAAGGTACCCTGAGAAATATGACAACACATCCAAGAACCCGCAGGACAGAAGGCACAGGTAGCAGGTGAAGGACTGGCATTCTGCTGTGATGAATGGCATCCTGAATCAATGGCAGGTGAACAAACCCACTCCCTCCTCCCTGGAGGAGCTGAAGGCCTACACCTTCCTTTGCCCATGCTCCTTCACTACTAGGCCCTGAGAGGGCCCTGAGTGGCCTGAGGAGTTTATTTTGGTTTAAGACCCCATGTTAAAGGAAGTAGAATCATTAAGGAGTATGTCACCGACCTGCCACCCCATCACCCAGAGTGTTCAGCATGTTTCACACCAGCAGGGACGTGTGCCAACACAACAGCGCACCCCACAATTCAGAAAGTTAACGCTGGGACATTCATACCCTCTGCTCCTCAGATCCCACCAGTTTCCAAGTGCCTCACAAACCCATCCTAAGGGGAACAAATACACTGCGACTCGAAAATGCATGGGATGTATCCACTTGTTCCTCCCGCCTTCGCCGCAAGGCACACACTGTCACTGGACAGCCATCATGATCCCAGGCTGGCTGGGGCCTGCAGCTCTCTGCAGCTGCCCACATCAGAGAGGACCAGGGCACACACCCAGGAAAAGATCCAAATTCAAAACTGCATGGACGGGGCCTGGGTCTGGGGCTCAGTGGCAGAGTGCTTGCCTGTCATGTGGGAGGCACTGGGTTACAACCTCAGCATTCATAAAAATAAAAAAATAAAATAAACTTCTATTAACATCTAAAAAATTATTAAAAATAAAAGCTGCTTGTACAGTTTCTACTGAACACGTCGCTTGTACACCATTGTAGAATCAAAGACTCTAAGTCCAGCCAACAGGAGTTGAGAACTGCCTGTCTTGTGACTCTACAACATTGGACATGTTTAGAATCACCCACTGCCTTGAGCCCTCACATCTCTCAAGACATCTTTGACTTCCATGTGTTTGATGGTTTCAAAGATTAGTGGCCAGTTGTTCAGCAGCAAATCCCAGTTTTGGCTTGCCTGACGCTGATTAGATTCAGGTTAAAGTCTCTGGTCAGCCTCACAGAAGGAATGCTATGCATCACATCGTCTCAGGTGGACACAATTTCAACTTGTTCCACTCCTGGTGATGTTCACTTGATCTCTTAAGTTAGTGGCTGCTTGGGCACTTATTCCTTAAACTTATTCCTTTTTCCCTTCTAACTCACAAGCCTCCTACAGAGAAACGATGAAGTTATGTAAATTTACCATTCCTCAAACTTTCAATTTATTCACTTTTATCAGTATGGTCTCATCTTTCCTGCTTTTATTCAAAGTAGTAATAATTCATTACTATTATTTACTTGGATGCTTTAATTGTCCCAGGTTTGGCAGGTAGGAATCCCTTCAAGCTGGGTTCTGGGTCCTTTGGACATGTATTTATGGTTTTTCATAGTCTCTGCCACAATAAAATATTCCAACATCGCTTGTACTTTTCCTGCTCCAGCCCTGAAATTCGACTTTTTTCCCAGGAATTCTATTTCCTTTCATGAGAATTGCTACACAAAAGCCACCTGTCATTCCAGTGGCTTGGGAGGCTGAGGCAGAAGGATTGTGAGTTCAAAGGCAGCCTCAGCAACATACCGAGGCCCTAAGCAACTTAGCACAACAGTGGCTCAAAATAAAAAAATAAAAAGGGCTGGGGATGTGGATCAGTGGTTACATGTCCCTAGGTTCAATCCCTGCTACAAAATAAAATATAAAGCAGGTATGTGAGAGCTCATTGCTAACAGGGTAACCCCAGGACCTCTCTGGAAAGAGCTAGGTCTGTGTGTGTACATATGACTCATGTATTTACACACAGGCATACACATCTCTAATGCAACAACATCGTCTGTGTGTATGTATACATAGTCTACATACAGAAAAACTGAGTTCACAATGATGCGTCCTGCGATCCACTCCCCGTGTTCATTCTTTCTTGGTTCCATGTTCACAGCTCTGTTCTGCAACAGAGAAACCCAGCCTCCACAACCCTTGATATATTTACTTGCTGATTAACCCTCTCTTGCTGCCAACCTCCACACCCAAGAGACACCCTCCTCACCCTGTGCTCCATGTTCCCAGATAACAGGCACCTACACCTCCCTCACCTGCCCTACATGATGACTTTCCCCAGCAGAAGGAAGGAAGGACACATGGGTTTTTTATAGCAATTATTGCTTTGGCAAGTCCCGTCCCCTTCTGGTTATGTTACTGGATGTCAGGTGAATGGGGGGCAGGAAGGCTGTCTTGTCTCCTGGATGGAGAGCTGACACTTAATACACAACCCACCGGCAGCTTAAGGAGGCTCAGTGGTAAGAAACAGGCTGGGGAAAGGGAGCTTACAGCTCTGTTTTCAATAGGCCGGTGAAATGCCACTTTTGTCTAGCAAACACAGAGGGATGCTGATAGAGACACTGAAGAAGCCCAGAAAGGAGCCCATCCCATGAGGTGCTTCTAAGACATCTGTGACAGAACCCATGCAGAGTTTGTAACAGCAGCCTGGGGGACTCTAGGTGACATGGAAAGAAGGGAGCAGGGAGGTTGTGTAGCACCCAGACAGCCACAGAGGGGTGCCGAGTTTTGATGCACAGTGGGGATTTCTTTCACATGCTTCTGAAAAGGTCAGGAGGTCTGTGTCGACCCAGCCCCTTCAAATGATGGGCAGGTGGGCAGGGCAGCAATCAAAAAGCCACAAGGGGACTTCCAGCTTCAGTTCCAGCATGCAAAGAGCTTGGGAAGCATCCCTCCCATAAATACAAGCAGAGGCCAAGCAGACTGCAAATCACAGGCTTTTCTTGGATTCATCGAAGAACTGAGGTCACGGGTCAAACTATAATCCCCAAAGCTAAAGTGGCACAGGGGAATTCCCAGGAACACAGCTGGGACCTGCACCCCCAGTGCTGAGGTCATGAACTGGAGGACACTTCAGTATTGAGTCTGACAAACTGCAGGTGACTGAGTGTGAACAAGAATAAGAAACTCCTGGTGCTGCAGTCTTAAGGAACCCCAAGGCAGCACAGGTGTTCTCACCAGAACCCACCAGTTCCGACTGAAGGACCCCAGGGAGACCTGCCCAGATCTCTGGACAAGGGAAGAATAAGGCCATGCGGCATCCTCAGGGCTCCACCCCAGCTGAGGAAGGGCCTTCTCTGCCTCCTGTGTCTCTTCCAGTTTTTCTCTCACCAAGGCGTGGGAGGAAGTGACTAGGAATCACATGGGAAGGTCACAGGCCAGGGTCACAAGTCCACTGATGACTGAGATTGACTGATGATTCTAGGACCCTCCCCCTTGCCAATAGCAAAAGCTCCAGGATAAATGAGAGCAGATGACAGATCAAAGAGCAGGGAGACTGGGAAGTTCTGAACCCAGGGACAGAGGGGAGACCCAACCAGGGAAATGGAGGAATGTGAGGCCTCTGGTACCTTCAGCTACAGTAAACTGCAAAGAGTCAAGTCCCAGTCAGAATAGCAAAACTCACACTGAAGATGATTTCCTCAGTCGTTATTTTATATATATATATATATATATATATATATATATATATATATATATATAAACATGTCAGTATGCAAGAAAAAACAGATTATTAAAAGATAAAGCATGCATCGGAATGACACACAGATATGACAGATCATGGTACTTTGAGAAAATTTCTAAAATAATTGTGATTTACAGGTGAAGGGCTTTAAAGAAAATGTACAGAGTATGGAAGACTAGGTCATGAATACAGAGAGATGGAAACTCTAAGAAATGAAAACCAAAATAAATAGAAATAAACAAAAATGAAGATTGCCCTTGATGTCTCATCAGTAGATGGGACAGTCAAGAAAACAATCAGTGAACTTGAAGACAGATCAACAGAAACTCACACTGAAAAGTCAAAAGAGAGAGACAGAGACACAGGAAGTACAGAATACCTGAGTGCTGTGGATAATTCCGAAAAGAATAAGAACCCCAAACTGGAAAAACAGGAGAAGAGGAAAGCAATCATGTGAAGTAATAATGATCAAGAATTTTCCAAAATTAATGACACACCTCAGATCACAGATCCAAGAAGTACAGAGAACACCACGCAGAAAATTATAAAAAGCAAAGAAAAAATATTTACAAATCTACACTGAGGTATATCATATTCAAATTGCAGAAACCAAAAGGAAAATCTTTAAGGAAGCTGGGGTGTGAAGCAGACAACCTAGGAAGAACACCATAATTACAGCAGACTTCTCCAAGCATGCGCTCAAGGGAATTGAAATAGTTGAAAGAAAGGAATCACCAACCAATAAGTCTATGTGCAGTGAGGCCTTTTTTTAATTGGATACTTGGTATTGAATCCAGGGGTGCTCTACCAGTGAGCCACACCCCCGGTTTTTTTGTTCATTTTGAGACAGGGATTCAATAAATTGCAGAGGCTGGTCTCAAACTTGTGATCCTCCTGCCTCAGTCACGCAAATTGATAGGATTACTAGCATGGACTACTGGCCAGGCTGGGTCCAGTGAAATTATCCTTCATAATTGAAAAACAAAGATTTTCTTGAACAAGACAGGAAATTCAATTCCAGCAGACCCAATCATCAAATTCTTCAGAGAGAAAAAAAGACACATAGGTCAGGTAGCTCTGAGCAATATAAAGAAGAGAAATGTGTCTGAAAAGAAATAAATGAGGATAAATTAAATTTCTTATTTTTCCTATTGCTAAGTAATCTAAAAGAAATGTTTAAAGGGTTAACAAAACATTTATTGAGTGATTACTGTATGTAAATAAGTGAAATGAATGACAACAATGTCATAAAAGATGAGAGAGGATCTGGGAATACTATTATCTCTGCATCTCAGCCATGCATGGTGCTGTACACATACAATCCCAGTGGCTCAGAAGGCTGAGGCAGGAGGATCACAAGTTTAAGGCCAGCCTCAGCAACTAAGACCTTGTCTCAAAACAAAACTAAAAATGGACTGGGGATATGGCTCAGTGCTTAAGTGTCCCTGGGTTCAATCTTCAGTACAAGAAAAAAAAAACTATATTTCATGTGAAACACCATAATATTTAAAGGTAGATATAGACTAACCTGGAAATTATGTTCCAAACAAGAAATATATACTACAAATTCTTTTCAAACTATTTTTGGCAAGATAATAGATAAACCAATGGAATCACAAAGTATTCGATTGGTAAAGAAGTCAGGAAAAGTGGTTCAAAAGAAAAAGAACAGAGCAACAAATAGAAAACAGTTACAAACATGGTAGAGATTCATCTAACAGTGCCAACAATCACTTTACATATGAATGGTCTAAATACAACAACCAAAAATGCCCAGTGATTTTCAGAGTAGACTTAAAAAAAAAAGGAAGAAAAGAAAGCAGAGGCTCACAAGAAACCCATCCTCACAGTCACATAAAGTAAAAAAACAGGGGAGGCGCTAGGGTTGTAGCTCAGTGGCAGAGTGCTTGCCTAGTATGCTCAATGCCCTGACTTCAATTGTTTACACCACAAAAATTTCCACCAGCAAACAGGATCCACCAACATATAAAAGAAATTATATCTCATGATCTAGTGGGACTTGCTCCAAATATGCAAGAATGGTCCAGCATTCAAAAATTAATCAATAGAGAAGTTGGGGGGAAAAATCACAAAATCATTCCAATTGATACACAAAGCATTTGACAAAAATCGAACACCCAATCATGATTAAAGGAAAAAAAAAACATAGCAAATGAGAAATCAAGAACTTGTCTAACTTGATAATATCAGTTACCTTCTCCCCCCAAAACCCTACAATTAACATCATACTTTCGGAGAAACTCAACACTTTCCTGATAACCAGGAACAAGGTAAAGACAACTTCTCCTATCACTCCTATTCAACATCATACTGAAAGATACAGTTAATATGCTAAGACAAAAAGAGGAAAAAGAAGGTATACAGATAGAGAAGAAAAATAAAACTTTGTTCAAGATGACATGCTTTCCTTTAGAAAAATAAAGGAAAGAATCAAGAAAAACTTAAGGAACTAAGAAGCATAGCAGAGCTGCAGGGCAGAAGGATAACATGACAACTGCTTCCCAACACTCCAGCAAAGGACAGCTGTAACTTGGGCAGGGGGAGTAGACACCATTGACAAGTAAGAAATACTTTTGTCAGGCACAGCCTAAGTGAATATGCACAGGATGTATACGCATAAATCTAAATGACTCTGAGGAAAGAAATCTCTCTGATAAGCGGATGATGACACATAATGGGGGGTTGGAGGGGAGCAAGAATGGAGGAAGGAGGGACTGTATAGAGGGAAAAGAGGGGTGAGAGGGGTGGGGGGAGGAAAAAATAACAATGTATCAAACATCAAAAAAAAAAAAAAAAAGAAAAGAAAAACTACAAACTTTGCTCAGATTTTAGTTGGGACTGCTCTAACACCTTTATAATACTGAAGCTTTTGATCCAAAAATATATTGTATATCACCATTTATGTGTTCTTTAATATTTTTTAAAAAGTTCAATTTTTTTCTCTGTAGGGTTTTGATTAATTTTCTGATATTCTTATATTTTATATAAACAATTTGCATGTTACTATAAAATACAATTTTAAAAACTTTAAACTTCTACATCTTTTTGCTGGAATGTAGAAACAGCACTGATTTTTTTTATATAACCTTGTATTCAGCAAATGTGTTATTTTTAGAATTATGAATGTTTATTGTAATAATTTATCTATGGGTTATCTTGAATTTTCTACATACAGAAACACAATAAAAGTTTTATATTTTCCTTTAAAAAAAAAGAAGATCGAAATAGAGATACTCCATATTCATAAATTGGAAGAGTCAATACTGTTCAGATGTCAGTTCCTCCCAACTTGACTTATGACTTCAATGCAACCCCAATAAAAATGCCATCGTGCTATTTTGGAAGTACTGACAACTCACAAAAATGTTTATGAAAAAAAAAAAGAGAGACCTAGAAGAAGGCACCACAATACTTAAGAAAAACATAGTTGAAGGAACACTACATGTTTTCAAGTTTTACTACGAAGCCACAGTCATCAAGACAGTGTGCTGCCAGCAGTAGAATCAACACAGGTCAGTGGACCAGCGCAGAGCCCAAAGGCAGACTGACAGAGCAGACAGTCTTTAACGCAGGAACAAAGGCGCATCAATGGGGAAGGATAACATTCAAGAAATGTTGCTGAACAATTAAACACCAACATGCAAAAGCCAAACAATGAACCTAGACGCAGTCTTTACCAGACGTGCCTGAGAAATGCAGAAGAAAGCAAAATGAATCCGATGCAGGGCCATCCTGACCCGGTGTCTCCCAAGAAATCACCACCTGCGACTCAGCCCGGGTTGGGAGCTGCGGGTCGGCCACCCCCGCGAGCCCCTTACAGCTGAGGCCGCCACACCCCTCACCTGCCCGCCATGCCGCCCTAGGATGAAGGAGCCGCTGCTCCTCTGGTTCACCCAGAGCTTCAGGGCGTCCTTCAGCAGCACCTCGTCGGGCTTACTTCCCTTTCTTCTGATGCCCCGCTTCACGTCGCCGGGGCCAAGGTCGCACGTGGCCCAACTGGCTCCGGAGGAGGCGCAGCGGCCGCGCGGGAAACGCAGACCAGCGGGTGCCCAGCGCTCTTACTTCCGCAAGCGCAGCAGGAGGAGCGCTCCCTGCGAACCCCACGCAGCCGCGCACCGGCCCCGCCCCGCGAACCCAGTGCAGCCGGCCTGGCAGCCTAGGCAGCGTCCGCACCACCCCTGAGCCCCTCTCAGCCCCGCAGGCTGCAGAGGAGCCTCCCAGGTTTCCAGGTCCCAACCCTGGGCTGGGAGCGGCGGGCGCTGCGGAAGCGAGACCCCAGGCCCGGCCCACCCCCGCCACCCCCGCCACCCCCTTACCGGTGAGGTGACGGATGCCCTCGCTGTGCCCGGAAGTAGCAGTTGCTCCTCTGGGCCACCCAGAGCTTCAGGGTTCTTCACCAGCACCTCCTCAGGCTTGAGCCACATCACAGCGATCCGGCCGCGCTGTGGGGAGCCGCTTCATATCGCCCGGCCACCAGCAGCACCGGGCCCAGTTCGCTTGGGAGGAGGCAGCGGCAGCGGTGGCGCGGGAGCCGCACACCCGCAGGTGCCCTGCGCTCGCAATTCCCGGAGCGCAGTGGGAGGAGCTCGCCCAGCGCACCCCGCCCAGCCTCGCGCCGGCCCTGCCTCAGGCCGCCCCCACCCCGCCCGCTCCCGTGGCACGTCCCGGGTTATCGCGTCCCAGTCGCCAGACTCGGGGTTCCCGAGTGGAGGGAGGAGGTCCTATCCCGCTGCCAGGTCCCCTCCCTCCAGTCCCCGCACAGATCGCGGGGAGCGCCTGGGCAGCGGCGCGGCTCCAACCCCCGGGTGGTGGCTCCTGGGAAAGAGCTCAGGGTGGCGGGAGCCGCCCCCACAGGCCTCATTCTAACAGGGGAGGAAGGACCTGGGGAAGAGACATATTGCTCTCCAAGCTGCGGGTTTCCCAACCCAGAGCGCTTTATCTTAGGAAGGACAGAATGCACCAATGCAAACCAGTAAAGCGAGTGTGTTTGTGTTTTAAATAACATTTTGAAGATCTCCCAAAAACAGCATGAAAAACAAAAGTGATTATGTTTGGACTTTTTAGCACACTTTCTTAAAGTTTTTTTAATTCCCACATCATACTTGTCCATATTTATGACACTCCACTACATGTATACGCTGAGTAATGATCCTATCAGGATAACTGGCATATCCATCACAGGATCATCATTTCTTTGAAGGCACATTTGTGAAGCTCTCACGAGGGAACTGACTGAGATGCAGGAAAGCCAGAGGTTAGGGAACCTGATGCATGTGTCAGACCAAACTCAACACCAGACATCCTAAGGTAGGATAATAGAGCCACCGTTAGGGGTCCCATATTCTGAAATGGTCATTTGTTCTTAGAGAATGTGGGAAGCTGGAATTAGGGCATGAGGTGATAATACTGAAAAGTTGCAGGGCATGTAGAGGTAGTTTTAAAACTGAGTATTTCCACGATTAACATATAAAAATCAATAGCTTTCCTACCAATAGTACCCCCCCCAAATCTTGAGAGTAATCTAACCAAGGAGGTGAAAGGCCTCTACAATGAAAATTATAGAACACTGAAAAGAGGAATTGAAGAGGACCTCAGAAGATGGAAAGGCCTCTCCCATGTTCGTGGTAAACAATTAATATTATTAAAATGGTCCCATTACCAAAAGCAATCTACAGATTGAAAGCAATCCCCATCAAAATACCAATGGCATTCTTCACAGAAGTAGGAGAAGCAGTCCTAAAATTCATAGGAAAGAATAAAAGATTCAGAATATCCAAAGCAATACTGAGTAATAAAAGTGATGCTGAAGGCATCACAATATTCATTCTTAGTACACTTCAGAGCTACAGGAACAAAAAGAGCATGGTATTGGCTTCAAAACATGAAGACCAATGGAGCAGAATAGAAGATACAGAAATCAATTCAAGTAGATACAGTCATCTGTTCCTTCACAAAGTTGCCAAAAACATTGAGGAAAAGACAACCTTTTAAAATAATGGTGCCAGGAAAACTGGATATCCACATGTAGAAGAATGAAACTAGGTCCCTGTCACCTGCACCAGTTAATTCAAAGTGGATCAAAGACCTAGGAATTAGACCAGAGCCACCAGAACTGCTAGGAGAAATAGTGTCAACACCCATCATATCTGCTCAGGCACTGACTTCCTTAATAAGACTCCTAAACTCAAGAAAGAAGACCAAGAATCAATAAGTGGGATAACCTCAAATGAAAAAGCTTCTGCACAGCAAAGGAAACAAGAGCAGGAAGAGATAGCCTACAGAATGGCAAAAAAAATCTTTGCCACCTACTCTTCTCACAGGAAATTTATATACAAAAATACATATAGAACTAAAAAAACACCAAAAAGCATAAATGCTTTTAATAAATGAGTAAAAGAGCTAAATAGACATTTCTCAAAGAAGAAATATAAAGGGCCAACAAATATATGAAAATACGTTCAACATCCCCAGCAATCAGGGAAATGCCAAGTGAGATTCCATCTCACTCCAGTCAGAATAGAAATCAAGAATACACATAATTGTAAGTGCTGGCAAGGAGGTGAGTGGGAAAGGTACATTCATTCATACATTGTTGGTGGCACTGCAAATTTGTACAATCCCTTTGGAAGGCACTATGGAGAATAATCAAAAGACTGGGAATGGAACCACCATAGGACCCAGCTATCCCACTCCTTGGTATTTATCCAACAGAAGTAAAATTAGTATTCTAAAGTGATATGTCAATATTTATAGCAACACACACAATAGCCAAGTCATGGAACCAACCCAGGTGCCCATCAACAAATGAAAGGATAATGAAAATATGGTATATATACACAATGGAGTTTTACTCAGCCATGAAGAAGAATGAAATTTTGTCAGTTGCTGGGAAATGGATAGAACTGGAGAACTTGTTAAGTGAAATGAACCAAACTCAGAATGTCAAGGGTCGAATGTTTATTCTCATATGCAGAAGTTAGTGACAAATGAGAAAATTTAAAAAGGGGGCATCCCATGACAATAGGAGGGAGAAGAGTGAGGTACAGGAGAGGGATGGAGGGGAATGGAGGAGGGATTGGAACTACAGAATGAAATTGACCAAACCATGCTATATGCACCTATGACCATATGACAGCAAATGTCACCTTTATATATAACTAATGCAACAATTAAAAAATAATAATTAAATGGAAGGAAGATTAGTAGCAAGGAGGAAGGGGGTGGGGAAGGAAAAGGACAGTACTGGGACTGAAAAGGAGCAAAATTATGTTATCTGCATCTATGAATGCATCACAATCTCACTCCTATATATAATTGTAATGTACTATTAAAAGCATTTAAATGTAATAGAGCATCTAAAAATGATAATAAAAATGAATGATAATAAAAACATTTAAATTATTTAAATGAGAATTTCCTCAAGGTTATTTTAGATAAAGATACATAATAGTTTACCTTGAACAAGTTGGGTGGAGTGGGGAGTCCTCAAAGCAATCTCCCCAGGGAAGCAATTAAATCCAACACCCTAGCCAACAAGGCGAAGAAAAAGTCCATCACCTTGGTTTTAAAAAAAGGAATCACTTACACTGTGACTGTTAATTAGGACAGAACTTAAAAGTACAAGTGAAATCCTTACAGGACACCTGAGACCAAACAGAGTCCTTCACAAATGCCTAGAAACCTGTTTGTAGAGGATCCAAGATGATCAGCTCAGAAATTCTGATCAATCAAGAGGCGTGTCTCATGGCTGTAATCCCAGTGGTTTGGGAGGCTGAGGTAGGAGGATCACAGCCTTAGCAACTTAGCAAGGTCCCAAGCAACTCAGCAAGACCCTGTCTCAAAATTTAAAAAATGAAATGGGCTAGTGATGTGGCTCAGTGTTTGAGCACATCTGGTTCAATCTCTGGTACCAAAGAGGAAAAAAAGAAAAAGAAACCATGATCAGATTCAGTAGAGGACCCTGTGGAAAGGAACTGTCAAGACCACTCACCCAGGCAGCAGGGAAGCCAGCAGTCCAGGACTAACCAGCCACAGACAAATTTCCTCTGGGCAGGAAAAGAAACGGAGGAAGTCAGCTATAATCAGGGGCTTGAGGTATACCAGGGTATACAGAGTAGGAGGCATGACAAGAAAATATGCCTTCCAGAAATATTCACTGGCACCTGCCACTTCCAATGTCCTTCTAGGCCCTAAAGTTGCAGAAATAAATGGGAGATGGGCCTGCCCTAAAGAACAGGTAGGAAAACAGATGCAGAAAAGGGTAGTAGAAATCAAAAGCCATGTCTACAGGGAGCAGTGAGAACACACAGTGTGACTGGCCAGTTCCAGGGGATGAGGAAGTAGAAATGATCATATCCTGAGCCACTTGGATCTTGCCTACATATGTGTATTGGGAAGCAGCTGAGGATAAGGTAGGGGATTGAATTCTAGAGTGTTCAACCAAAAAAGGTGAAGGGTAATATTGGATTTAGTGATAGTTACAAACATGCATGTGCTCACCTGGGATCCATGATTTAATATATTACATATTGGAGTGGTGAAAATATTTTGGAAAATGTGGTACGAATATACTGTGAATACAGTGAAAACCACTGAATCCTTAGTTGATAGACCTTTATTTTTTTCATTTATTTACATGCGGTGCTGAGACTCGAACCCAGTGCTTCACACAGAGCCCTCTGCCACTGAGCCTCAACCCCAGCCACACACTGAACCCTTTAAAAGGCACTTGGAAAAAGCAGATGGTTTTTGCCTGTAACCTTGGGTTCATATAAATACCCCTGATATGATTAGAAGATTAATATTCTTAAACTACTATAATTATATATATAAAATTTATGTGTAATATAAAACAATCTTACATAAAAATGATTTATAAATTTATTCTAAAATCCATATTCTTGCCTATATATCTGTTCTTTATATTCTCCTTTGAATTCATCTTAACATCTGACTGGTTTCCTTATCAACAAAGGAGTTGGAAAAAATCTCTCATCCATGTTCATTTTGTATTTAATGACAGCCACAATATCAACCTTTAGAAAATCACACCTAAGCAGTTAGAAGAGGAACAGGGTTATCAGGATGCTGAAAATTATTTCATTGCAGTTGGCAGATGGAAAAAGCAGAGAGGTCAAAAGGAAAGGACCTTCAAAGATACTTTCCCCCTCCTACCCTGGACACAAATGCTCCACTGAACTTATACCCTGTGGCAAGAAAAGCTGATAGTCCCTTAGCCTGGAGCCCTTGGTGAGGCACATCTGGAGAGGCAGGCATGGTTAGGACACATCTGTCCCTGTGGCAATTTGAGAACAATCACAGGGGCAAGGGACACAGCAAGCTGAATTTAGGTTGATGAACAGAGATGATAGCAAACCACCATTCAAAACTTCACAACCATGGCACATGCTTGCAATCACATCTATTCAGGAGGCTGAAGCTGGAGTATCGTACATTCAAGGCCAGCCTCAGCAACTCAGTGAGACTATCTCAAAATAAAAGATAAAAAGTGTTGGGGAATTAGCCCAGTGGTAAAGAGCTAGTCTAAAATGTGCAAGGTCGTGGGCTCAATCCTCAGCCCACAGAAGAAAACCAAACAAAACAAGAACTTCATAACCACCACGATTTTCTGGGACCATTAACTGGGCTGGTGAGGACTAGCTGAAATGACCATGGGTTTGGTGAGAATCCTCAAAAATCTCTTTGCAGAGGATCTCAAAGGCTCCAAACACAAAGTAATGATAAAGAGATGTAAACGTGCTCAGCATGGTGGCTCATGGCTATAATCACGGTGACTCAGAATTTGAGGCTGGAGGATTACAAGTTTGAGGCTATCCTAGGCAACTTACTGAGATGCTGTCTCAAAAAAAGAATAAAGGGTTGGGGGATGGGCACATAGCACAGTTGGTAGAGCACTTGCCTTGGAAGCACAAAGCACTGTACCACAAAACAGGGTGGTACCTAGTACCACAAAAAAAGGGTGGGTTGGGGATGTGGCTCAGTGTTTAAGTGTCTCTGGGTTCAATACCTGTAACAACAACAACAACAAAAAAGATGGAAGCATTCATTAACTCCATTTGATCCATACCGACTGCATACCTGTATTAAAATACCATATCCCATAAATATGTACAATTATTACTTGTTTAAAATTGATTTAAAATGTTTAAGGCAATTTGATCATTACATACTTTATACATGCATGAAATTATAATACTCTACCCTATAGATTTCTATAAAATAATTTTTCAAATAAATAAAAAATACTAACTAAAATTTTTTTTAAAAAAATCCTTCTCATAGAAAGGAGGGGTAGTGCCTTACAACACTATCTGTGTGATCTTGCTTTTACTCAAGGGTGGCACTGGGCTTGGACCCCTCTCCTAGACCCACAACCCTGGCTCAGGTCCCTGCTATTGGCTTGGTCTGCCCTTTTCAGTCCGTTCTGCACATCATCTCCTATCCCTTGCTCTTTTTCACACCAAGAAATAAGGAAAAATGAAAATGAGCTAGAAATGGGTGAGAAAAACTGAGTATTCTGAGAATGGTAGGCCGAAGGCAAGAAGGAAATGGTAAGACACTTCCAATTTCTATTCCTAAGTAAAGCTCTTCAGTTCTTACTAAAACTGCCACTTGTGTTATCTGCAGACTTTAATCTTCCATTTGTTTCAAATTAGTTACTAACTGAAGTTGTTTTCAGTGTTCCATTGATTTAACTTTGTTGTTTTTTTGTTTGTTTGTTTTTGTTTTTGAGACAGGGTCTCACTAAGTTGCTGAGGTTGGCTTTGAACTTGGGATCCTTCTGCCTCAGGCTCCCAAGTCACTGGGATTACCTGTGTACACCACTGCAACCAACCTCATTTAAGTTTTTTTTTAACTGAGGCTGAGAGTTCAAAAATAGCCTCAGCAACTTGGCAAGGCACTAAAAAACTCAGCAAGACCCTGTTTCTAAAAAAAAATTAAAAAAGGGGGGATGTGGCTCAGTGACTAAGTGCCCCTGGGTTCAAACCCTGGTACCAAAAATCAATCAATCAATCAATCAATCAATGAATCAATCAATAAAAATCAACTCCACAGTCCTTTGGGCACTTGGTCAAGACAACACTAACTGTGGATCCCCATGGCTGGCAAATTATTTGACACTCCTTCAAACTGACATTCTTTAAATATTTTTTCAGCATATTCTTAGTTGTGGCACCAAGAACAGATTGTCTACTATTAAATCTGAACATCTCTTTCTGTACATTAAAAATAAAGGATTTATTATATGTCTCTGAAACACAAAACTGCACTGGAAAATTAAGGAGCAATTACTCAAAGTGTTGCAAGAGAAAGAGCATTCATGAATGAGGAGTTCCTCATGGTAAAGGAAGAGGACGTTGTTGTTTGAAGCTGGTAGACCCGAGAGCCAATCACAAGGCCCAAAGCATCAGGAGAAAAACTGGGCAGCAAGTCTCATCTAAGTCACACAGAAGGAGTGGTTTTTTTTAATAATGAGTGTTAACCATTTTCCCAGGACACAAAAGTTGGTCAGAAGACAGAAGGATGGTGGACATCTTCATTATTGCCCTTTTCCATGAGCATGGGACTCAGACATTGTCAGGTTGTAAATGACAACATTCACAATTTAGAAACAAAATTTTTGTTGTGGTTTTAGGGATTGAACCCACAGGGGGCTCTCCCACTGAATGATATCCATCTTTTTTATTTTCAACAGAGTTTTCCTAAGTTGTCAAGACTGACTTTGAACTTGTTATCCTCTTGCCTTAACCTCCCAAGTAGCTGGGTTTAGAGTAGTGTGCCACAGTGCCTGGCCATTTGAATATTTTAAGTGAGGTTTTGAGTGTGCGTGTGTGTACCTATGTGAACCCTGGTCCACGTGAATGCTAAGCATGTGCATTACTGCTAAGCTGTGTCCCCATCTGACATTTACATTTTTCTTACAATTGATTTTCAAGTCACCATTTTTCTACTCTTTATTGCTGGACAGTCTACCTGGCTTACACTTCCAAAGATATGCTCCAAACATACTTACCTGTTCTTTCTTCTGCTTTGCACATCACAAATACTTCCCTACCTCTCTGTACTTCTTGTTTTCCTGATAGTATCTGGATTTGGCAATTTCCTTTCAAAAATATTCAAGAGTTTACAATTTAGATAATAAAATCAATCACTCATCTCTGTTCCTAGCACTAACCCACACATTGATTTGTCTGCCATCAGGGGGCTGTCAGCTGGTTGGTGTCAGACTCACGGGTGTGTCTGAGGGTGCTCAGAACACTTACCAGAACGCAGAATAAGTGCTCACTAGTAATTCACTGGTGTTGCTGGGAAATGGCACATTGGTTGATCTTTATTTTTGTTTCCTTTGAGGATCTTTTGCCAGTTGTGTGAAGACTCTTGTGTGAATGCTGGAGTGAGGGCACCCTACCTCCCATATATTCTCATGATTTCTTTAGAACTCAGCATCATCAAGACATAATTCTTTTACCATAGAAATCACCCTTTCAAAATGTACAACTCAGTGATTTTGTGGTATATTCATAAAGTTGTGAAACACCATTTCCATCTAATTCTGGAATTTGTGTGTGTGGGGGGCTACTAGGGATTGAACCCAGAAGTGCTCTAAAACTGAGTTATACTCCCATTTCTTTTAATTTTTTGAGACAGGGTTTCCCTAAGTTGCCTAGGATGGCCTTGATCTTGTGATCCTTCTGAGCTGCTCAATATCCTGAGTTGTTGGGATTACAGGCATGAGCCAGGGCACTTGGTTCTATTTCCAGAACACTTTTATCTTCCCACCAAAGAAGCCCTGGACCTAGGAACAGTCCCATTCACCCCTTCCTCAGCTACTGGCATCCATTAATCTATTTCTGTTTCAATAGAGTTGCTGATTCTGAACATTTCATAGAAATGGAACCTTTGATTTGTGTCTGGTTTCTTTGACTTAACATGTTTCTATGATTCATCCATGTTGTATCATGAATCAACACTTCATTCCTTTTGATTACCAAATAATATTTCATTGTTTGACTTTTTCACATTTTATTGCCTTTTCATTTGATGGACATTTGGGTCGTTTCCACTTTTGAGCTATGCTGAATAATGATGTTACGAACATTTCTGAAAAGTTTTTGTGTTGACATGCTTTCATTTCTCTTGGTACCTAGGAGAATTGCTGAGTTATAAGGTCATTCTTTTCTTGATGTTTTAGCAGGGGTTGAACCCAGGGTCACTTAAGAACACAGAATCACATCCTGAGCCCTTTTTTTTATATACATATTTTATTAGAGACACAGTCTTGCTAACTTGCTTAGGGTCTAATAAGTTGCTGAGGCTGGGTTTGAACTGGAGATTCTGCATCCTCAGCCTCCCAAGCTGCTAGGATTACAGGCAGTGCCACCAAGCCCAGTTCATAAGGTAATTCTATGCTTTGTCATTTGAAGAACTGATAAACTCTTTCCAAAGAGCTACACCAACTTGCATTCCACATAGCCATGTATGAGAGTTCCAATTTCTTGGCCTTCTGCACACTTTGCTACTGTCCTTCTTTTTTAATATAGAAGTCTTAGCAGGTGTAAAGAGTATCAGACAGGAAAAGCTCATGAACCAGCTCATGCCTGTCTTTTTTGGTAGGAACCCCAACTGGGGCAGCACCTTCAGGTCTATTTACTTCACAAAGGGCAATGGAAGGGCCAGGCAGATAATTGTAGGAGGATTGGTGTCATAGCCCTGAGGAAGGCCCCAGGCGATTAAAAGGAGGCCACCCTCAGGTAGTGGAGTAGTGAGTAATGATGGTGCCCCTGTATTTAGAGCTGAGCTTCCCCCTAAGTGTCCCTGACACTGTTCTTGGGTAGCCACCCCAAGGCCCATTTCCTTAAGGCCTATCTCCCACATTGATGCAGGTGACATGCAATGACAGGGCTCCTGCCATCATTTGCAGGGCCCTGGAACATTACTTACTGATGGAGGAGGAACCAGAAGACTATGAGCTGGGACAAATTATCTCCCAACAGCACAGTAAGTGGGACAATCAGATGGTGGGGAGCCATGTTGAGGAAGTGCACTCAGGTCAACTTGTAGCCCAAAAGAGTAGAATCTGACCCAGAAAACACTCAAACAGGGACTGGTGGGCCTGGTGCACAAAGAAAACCACACTGGCACTGCTGGAAAGGTCTCTAGGTTCTCTGATCAGCCCCAGGGGCTAGTGCACCTCCCCACCAGGTGTCCAATCCTGGACAGCAACAGGCATTCAATGCTGACATCAGTGAGGAGCGAGGAAGAAAGCATTCTTGCAGGGGTCATGTGGCCCCAGGGCTCACTGAGAGGAGTGTTTGCAGAGGAAGATGGGAACACAGGGGCTAAGGATGCATTTGGTGCATTTGTGGACTGAAGCAGTACTATTGAAAGCCTTCTCCATGACCAGAAATCCACTCTCTGTGCAGAGCATTGTCAGTATTCTAGCAAGCAGGAACAGGACTAAATGTGAAAAAAGAACAGACTGGGAGACAGCCTCAACAGTCTGACACTGCACAAATGACCAAGTCTTCTGTGCCTGAGTCCACTAACCTAGATGGAATCAGTAGAGCCAGGTTATTTTCCCTCACTAAAATCAGATGAGGGCTTCCTAGGCACGTATGCCACAAAGCTGACGTGTAATTAATGCCATTGCTGTTTTCTTTTCTGTGAGCCAAAAGCCCACAGTCGCCATGATCCCCTTTCTGTCCATGCTGAAACTGCATCCAAAACCAGCCTGTGAAACATTCTCTCATATACTAATCCACTAATTCTGTTAAGTGAGTAGAGTTCATGGAAGTAGAAGGCTAAACCTTGGTAGGCTCGGAAATTCATAGCACAGGTACACCCATCCAAACTCAAATTGAGAACAGACCCTTTTTTGAGGAGGGCAGCAGGAGACTGGTGTTCAGACCAAGGACTCTCTGGCTATCTGAAACCCACTGGGGGTTGTAGTAT
The DNA here is from genome assembly GCF_902686445.1 of Sciurus carolinensis. Taxonomy (NCBI): domain Eukaryota; kingdom Metazoa; phylum Chordata; class Mammalia; order Rodentia; family Sciuridae; genus Sciurus; species Sciurus carolinensis. Next base: position 599,344 of record NW_025920126.1, on the reverse strand, counting down.
CCCTGGACCGTAGAAAAATGTGTGAGTGAAGCCGTTCCTTTCCTGGTCTTTGCAATGATCGATCTCAGTAGGGCAGCATTTGGGATGTGGCCTCCCTTGTAGGATGCATGCTCCACATGGAGCTGGCTAGCAACAATGGCAGAACATGGCTAACATGAGGTGTCTGAGTTGGTCATACTTTCCTCCCTTGTCAAATGCTTGGGGAAAATAACTTAGCAGGGGACTCCTGTTTTGGCTCTGGGTTTCACAGCTTTCCATTTGGTCCTGAACTATGGCTGTCCATAGTGGCAGAGGGTGTGGAACCTGCAAGCTATGGAGCACTTGCCAACCAGGTGATTTAATGGGAGATAAGGAGACTGAGAGAGGGAAGGAGAGAAAGATGGGAAGAAGAGGAGGACTACTATTAGGAGTATGAGGATTAAGAGGAGCCCCCAGCAAAAATATACGTGTGCTGAGGGCATCTCCCTCTTCAGGTCTTCCTCCATCCATGCCCAACCTTCTTCCATTTTCTCCCACTGCTTAGTGTTGTCTTCATCTTGACTGAGTATTTCATGGTCACATCAGAGCACTCATCATGGGATGCTTCCCCCAAAACCCACCAGTGAGCATTGCTGAACTGGGGGCCAAACCTTGAGCACATGAGTTGTCTGTGTGAGATTTCAGATGCAATCCCTAGGGGTATCCCTTGGCACATTCAAGCTGCAGGAAATGTGCTCATGTACATCAGCATGTTTTTAATCTATATACCAAAATTGTGAATTGTGAAGACCAATAATAGTGAACTTGTGGTAGAGACAGTATGGTTTGTGCTTTTTGTTTATAAAATCTAAGTCGTATTTTTTTAATGTGTAGCCATTTGCCAAATAGGACAAGAATCTTCATAGCCAAGAACTTCCTCAAATGATTGCTTTTTCAGTGTTCATTCTGATGTCTTTGCTCTGTAGGTAGGGATTGAGAAGTTCATTGTTTGGTTATTTTCACAATATTTTATTATGGGAATTATAATATACACTTAAAATGGAAATTTTAGAAATGATAAATGAAAACTCAATCTTGGAGAAATTCTATCACTATCAGCTAGGCATGTAATCAATCCTATAAATACATATATTTTACATGAACTTGTAATTTACCTAAGATTATATAATAAAATTCTGTTGTTGCCTCTGTTCGTCATAGGTATTATATCTTTTCCACAAATAATTCTTTAAATTTTACTTAACAAATATAACCTATTTTTTCTTAACCAATTCTCTGTTGATGTACTTTTGTGTCTATTCTTTGCATTATAAACTACTAAAACATTTTCATATATAATTTTTATAACTGTGCATAACTATGTGTTCCAAAAATTTTAGAATGAAAGTTTTTTCCTATGAAATTTAATTTTCTTGAAGCTTTTTACTCTTTTCTGAATGAAACTACTCAGTAAAATTTACTATTAGCCTGTGGATTGTTAAAACGTTCATTTGTTCACTATTGTGCAAATCTTCCAGTGATCCTTGTCATGTAAGAATAGGTACAGGATCTAATTGGGGATGATAGAGTCTCACAGGAATGCATTCAAGTAGTTAATAAGTAATGGTTTCACTGGGCTTTGAAGTCTATGCAGAGTTTTTAAAGGAAAAATTATAGCAGTGATTATTCTTTCAGCCATAACCATCATCAGTGTTATTCCAAACTGAGGCTGGAAACTTACACATTTTAAAAATAGGAATAGCAGGTATTGAGAATATAATACTTTAAATTCTTTATAAGGCTTGGGGAGACATGAGGCAAATTTTAAAAGAAGATATAAGAAACCATTTTTAGAAAGGAAGGAAAGAGGGAAAGAAGAAAGAAAGTATTTGAAAAGAAAAAGGAGAGGAAAATATAGTGATTGTAGGTGGGAAATCACAGGTGCCATGGTCACAAAGTGTAGACTATTGTGAGACACAGATTCTGGGGATGGCACTGAATGCAGATCAATGCCAGTTCCATCTGCCCACCAGCTGATCAGACTTTCCTTCAGCAAATGAAGACTGTTCCCAAGTCAGTGTTTGACATTCATGCTCAATTACTTTAACATTGGCATTTTCCTATTCATTCCCCACAGTCTCTCTTCTCATTAACTCCACCTCCAACACTTTGGGATGGAAAGCCTCAGCCTTGCTTACAAGGCAGGGTTTCACAAATGCATGGATATTAATCATATTTTTGTGAACAGAGGAAACAGTGGGAGAGGCAGGAGTGGGAACAGAGGAAACAGTGGGAGAGGCAGGAGAAGCATATGCAAAAGCAGGTTGAAGATCTGGCCAGATGTGACTATCTCCCTGTCTCTTAATGCTGCTGGCTTCTCAAAATTGGAAGCACCAATTTGATTATTTCTGTCCAGAGTGCAAAACAAGGGAAATCAGTCTTCTTATTTTGGGGTGCAGTAAAGTGGGAATAGCGTTAAAATAATAGAGTTAAGTTAATACCTTGTCATAAATTTATCTTATATTTCTTTACTTGTTTTTATCCCTAAAAACAAATTCACACTTGTTAAGGGGTAGGGTTTTTTTTATTGTATACAAATGGGATACATGTTGTTACTCTATTTGTACATGGAGTCAAGGCATACCATTTGTGTAATCATATGCTTACATAGGGCAATGATGTTTGATTCATTATTTTTTCCCTTCCCCCCACCACTCCCACCCCTCTTTTCCCTCTATACAGTCCTTCTTTACTTCATTCTTACCACATTCCTTATCCCTAACCCTAAACCTAAGCCTAAACCTAATGCTAACACCTCCCACCCCCCATTATATGTCCTCATCCGCTTATCAGCGAGATCATTCGTCCTTTAGTTTTTTGAGATTCACTTATCTCACTTAGCATGATATTCTCCAATTTCATCCATTTGCCTGCAAATGCCATAATTTTATCATTCTTCATTGCAGAGTAATATTCCATTGTATATATATGCCACAGTTTCTTTATCCATTCATCAACTGAAGGGCATCTAGGTTGGTTCCACAATCTGGCTATGGTGAATTGAGCAGCAATGAACATTGATGTGGCTGTATCTCTGGAGTATGCTGATTTTAAGTCCTTGGTATAGGCCAAGGAGTGGGATAGCTGGGTCAAATGGTGTTTCCATTCCAAGCTTTCTGAGGAATCTCCATACTGCTTTCCAGAGTGGCTGCACTAATTTGCAACCCCACCAGCAATGTATGAGTGTTCCTTTTTCACCACATCCTCACCAACACCTATTGGTGCTTGTGTTCTTGATAATCGCCATTCTAATTGGGGTGAGATGAAATCTTAGGGTAGTTTTGATTTGCATTCCCCTTATTATGAGGGATGTTGAACATTTTTTCATATATCTGTTGATTGCTTGTACATCTTCTTTTGTGAAGTGTCTGTTCATTTCCTTAGCCCATTTGTTGATTGGATTATTTGTATTCTTGGTGTAGAGTTTTTTGAGTTCTTTATAGATTCTGGAAATTAGCACTCTATCTGAAGTATGGTTGGCAAAGATATTCTCCCACTCTGTAGGTTCTCTCTTCACATTGTTAATAGTTTCCTTTGCTGAGAGAAAGCTTTTTAGTTTGAATCTATCCCAGTTATTGATTCTTGCTTTTATTTCTTGTGCTATGGGAGTCCTGTTAAGGAAGTCTGATCCTAAGCCAACAAGTTGAAGATTTGGACCTACTTTTTCTTCTACAAGATGCAGGGTCTCTGGTCTGATTACGAGATCCTTGATCCATTTTGAGTTGAGTTTTGTGTAGGGTGAGAGTTAGGGGTTTAATTTCATTCTGTTGCATATGGTTTTCCAGTTTTCCCAGCACCATTTGTTGAAGAGGCTATCTTTTCTCCATTGCATATTTTTGGACCCTTTTTCTAGTATGAGAAAATTGTATTTATTTGGGTTTGTGTCCGTGTCCTCTATTCTGTACCATTGATCTACCTGTCTATTTTGGTACCAATACCATGCCGTTTTTGTTACTATTGCTTTGTAGTAGAGTTGAAGATCTGGTATTGCAATACTCCCTGCTTCGTTCTTGCTACTTAGGATTGCTTTAGCTATTCTAGGATTTTTATTCTTCCAGATGAATTTCATAATTGCTTGCTCTATTTCTGCAAGGTACATCATTGGGATTTTAATTGGAATTGCATTGAATCTGTATAGTACTTTAGGTAGTATGGCCATTTTGACAATATTAATTCTGCCTATCCAAGAACATGGGAGATCTTTCCATCTTCTATAGTGCTCTTTAATTTCTTTCTTTAGTGTTCTGTAGTTCTCACTGTAGAGGTCTTTCACCTCTTTTGTGAGATTGATTCCCAAGTATTTTATTTTTTTCGATGCTATTGTGAATGGGGTAGTTTTCCTAATTTCTCTTTCTGAAGATTCATCACTTATGTATAAAAATGCATTGGACTTATGAGCATTGATCTTGTAACCTGCTACTTTACTGAATTCACTTATGAGTTCTAAATGTTTTCTGGTGGAATTTCCAGGTTCCTCTAAATATATAATCATGTCGTCAGCGAACAGGGATAGTTTGAGTTCTTCTTTTCCAATTCATATCCCTTTAATTTCTTTGGTTTGTCTAATTGCTCTGGCTAGAGTCTCAAGGATGATGTTGAATAGAAGTGGTGAAAGAGGGCATCCCTGCCTTATTCCAGTTTTTAGGGGGAACGCTTTCAGTTTTTCACCATTTAGAATGATATTCGCCATGGGCTTAGCGTAGATGGCCTTTATAATGTTAAGGAATGTTCCCACTACCCCAATTTTTTCTAGTGTTTTGAGCATGAAGGGATGCTGTATTTTATCGAATGCTTTTTCTGCATCTATTGAAATAATCATGTGATTCTTAACTTTAAGTCTGTTGATACGGTGAGTGACATTTATTGATTTCTGAATGTTGAACCAACCTTGCATCCCTGGGATAAAACCCACTTGATCGTGGTGCACTATCTTTTTAATATATATTTGTATGCGATTTGCTAAAATTTTGTTGAGAGTTTTTGCGTCGATGTTCATTAAGGATATTGGTCTGAAATTTTCTTTCCTCTATGTGTCTCTGTCTGGTTTAGGTATCAGGGTAATATTGGCTTCATAGAATGAGTTTGGGAGGGTTCCCTCCACTTCTATTTCATGGAATACTTTGAGGAGTATTGGAATGAGCTCTTCTTTAAATGTTTTGTAGAACTCGGCTGAGAACCCATCTGGTCCCGGACTTTTCTTTGTTGGTAGGCTTTTGATGACCTCTTCTATTTCATTGTTTGAAATTGGTTTATTTAAGTTGTGAATGTCCTCCTCGTTCAGTTTAGGTAATTCATATGTCTCTAGAAATTTGTTGATGTCTTCGAGGTTTTCTGTTTTGTTGGAGTATAGATTTTCAAAATAGCTTCTAATTATGTTTTGTATTTCACTCGTGTCTGTTGTGATGTTTCCTTGTTCATTCCGAATTTTAGTAATTTGAGTTTTCTCCCTCTTTCTCTTTGTTAGTGTGGCTAAGGGTTTATCAATTTTGTTTATTTTTTCAAAGAACCAACTGTTTATTTTGTTAATTTTTCCAATTGTTTCTTTTGCTTCAATTTTGTTGATTTAGTCTCTGATTTTAACTATTTCCTGTCTTCTACTACTTTTGTTATTGGTCTGCTCTTCTTTTTCTAGGGCTTTGAGCTGTAGTGTTAAGTTGTTTATTTGTTGATTTCTACTTCTTTTTTTGAATGCGCCCCATGAAATAAATTTTCCTCTAAGTACTGCTTTCATAGTGTCCCAGAGATTTTGATATGATGTGTCTTTGTTCTCGTTTACTTCTAAGAATTTTTTTATTTCCCTCCTGATGTCTTCTGTTATCCATTCATCATAAAATAGTGTATTATTTAATCTCCAGGTATTGGAGAAGTTTCTGTTTTTTATTCTGTCATTTATTTCTAATTTCAATCCATTATGATCTGATAGAGTACAGGGTAGTATCTCTATCTTCTTGTATTTGCTAACAATCGCCTTGTGGCATAAAATATGGTCTATTTTAGAGAAGGATCCATGTGCTGCTGGGAAGAAAGTGTATTCGTTCTTTGTTGGATGGTATATTCTATATATGTCAGTTAAGTCTAAATTGTTGATTGTGTTATAGAGATCTATGGTCTCTTTATTCAATTTTTGTTTGGACGATCTATCCAGTGGTGAGAGAGGTGTGTTAAAATCACCTAGTATTATTGTGTTGTGCTCTATTTGATTTCTGGAATTGAGAAGGATTTGTTTGATGTGCGTGGATGAGCCAATGTTCGGGGCATAGATATTTATGATTGTTATGTCTTGCTGATTTATGCTTCCCTTAAGCAGCATGTAATGTCCTTCTTTATCCCTTCTGACTAATTTTGGCTTGAAGTCCACTTTATCTGAAATGAGGATGGATACTCCAGCTTTTTTGCTGTGTCCGTATGCATGGTATGTTTTTCACCATCCTTTCACCTTAAGTCTATGGGTATCTCTTTCTTTGAGATGAGTCTCTTGCAGGCAGCATATTTTTGGATTTTTCTTTTTAATCCAATCTGCCAGTCTATGTCTTTTGATTGATGAGTTCAGGTCATTAACATTCAGGGTTATTATTGTGATATGATTTGTATTCCCAGTCATTTGACTCATATTTGTTTTTGACATGATTTTCTTTCTCATTTATTTGGCTATTTCTTTAGTCTAGTGCCTCCTGTTGCTGATTTGCCTCGTTGTTTTTCATCTCTTCCTCATGGAATATTTTACTGAGCATATTCTGTAATGCTGACTTTCTTTTGTAAATTCCTTTAGCTTTTGTTTATCATGGAAGGATTTTATTTCATCGTCAAATTTGAAGTTAAGTTTTGCTGGGTATAAGATTCTTGGTTGGCATCCATTTTCTTTCAGAGCTTGGTAAATGTTGTTCCAGGCCCTTCTAGTTTTTAGGTCTGGATTGAAAAATCTGCTGATATTCCTATTGGTTTCCCTCTGAATGTAATTTGATTCTTTTCTCTCACAGCCTTTAAAATTCTGTCTTTATTTTGTATGTTAGGTGTTTTCATAATAATGTGCCTTGGTGTGGGTCTGTTTTAATTTTGTATATTTGGAGTTCTATAAGCCTCTTGTACTTGGTTTTCCATTTCATTCTTCAGATTTGGGAAATTTTCTGATATTATTTCATTGAACAGATTGTTCATTCCTTTGGTTTGTTTCTCTGTGCCTTCCTCAATCCCAATAATTCTTAAATTTGGCCTTTTCATGATATCCCATAATTCTTGTAGATTCTGTTCATGATTTCTTACCATCTTCTCTGTTTGGCCAACTTTGTTTTCAAGATTAAATAATTTGTCTTCAATGTCTGAGGTTCTGTCTTCCAGGTGTTCTATCCTATTGGTTATGCTTTCTATGGAGTTTTTAACTTGATTTATTGTTTCCTTCATTTCAAGTATTTCAGTTTGGTTTTTTTTTTTTTTTTCAGTATCTCTAACTCTTCATTGAAATGATCTCTTGCTTCCTGTATTTGGTCTTTTAACTGTTGATTGGTGCGATCATTTAATGCCTGCATTTGCTCTTTCATCTCCTCATTTGCTTCCCTGATTGTTTTAATTATGTACATTCTTAACTCCCTTTCTGACATTTCTTCTGCCGTGCTGTCTTTGGGTTTTATTTATGTAGTATCTAGGTTTATTTGGGACATTTTCTTCCCTTGTTTTCTCATTGGTCAGATGTCAGTGGGAATCTGAGATATTGCAGATTTCCTCTATTGGCTTATAGTGTCCCGGTAGATTTCCAGTGTATCACCTCCCAGCCTTCAGTAGCCTGAAGTTTTGGAGGAACATGATAATGCAGTGCTTCTGAAGAAAGCTGCCCCTAGCCCCCTACTGGTTCCTGGGCTTGGAGCTGGCTCTGTGTGGAAAGGCTCTCACTGGGGGCCTGCACTGTGCAGCTGGCCGTGTGGGGGGAGCCCACTGCCGGAGTGTGGAAGGCTACCTGGGGAAGACTCTAGCTGCCCTGCCCTGCTCTGATAAGCCACCCCTATCTGTGCCTGCCGCCCAGGCCACGTTTCGCCCAGTGGGGGAGACTCACCCCATGACTCTATTTTTGTCCAAGTCTCTCAATGCCTCCCCTTCTTGGGTCCTGGGTTCCGGAGGGTCTGGAAATGCAGTCACCCTCTAGGCCGCCATCTTGGATCACCCCGTGGAAAGAGCCTGTGGCTGGAGTGGGCAGATCCGCCTGGAGAAGTCTCTGACTGCCCTGCCCTGATCCCAGAGGTTGCTTGAGGATCGAAGCTCTCCGTTGGCTTGGGGACTTGTGGCTGGCTCTATGTAGAAAGGCTCTCACTGGGCGGTCTGTTCCGAGAAGCTAGCCTTGAAAGGCACCTCCCCAGGGGAGTTTTTAAAATAAGCTTCAGCTTAGTCTTCTGATTCCTAAACTGCATTGTTCAGGATTGGTATAGTGCAGTTCAGTTTTCTCACATAAACTCGCTGTTTTTGAACTTTCAGTGCATGTTCCTAGAGGGCACAGATGATGTCTTTTATATAGTTAATGTGTCCTACAGAGCTCATGGTGAGTGTTTGGCTGTAGCTTTAATAATGACGATCATTACAAGTTAATATAACATTACACACAATTCTTAACAGCCATTATCTCCAACTTCAATAGTCTTTAAGCTTTTCTTTCAAAACCAAGGTTGTTTCCACTTTCCTATGCCCCTCACCTGGCACCTGGTCTGGGGCTCTAGTGAAGACAGTGAAATAAAAGAAGAAATTTAGAATATTAAGTTGTTTTAAATCATATGGTGGCCTGGGAGCCAGCATGTGTTTATGTGTGGTGTTCACTTTGGGAATGTCTTGCAGTCCTTAATTTACTTCATAAAGCCTCCTGGCAGGTAGCTGTAAAGTCTTGTGCTTTCCTTCTCTTTTGCCTCTTTGTCTTAGTTTTTCCCTGTCTGGTTCACTGTTATTAATTAAGAATGAGGAATGTCTCTTAGAGCTGTTCACCTTGCTATTTTATTTTCCTTTTTCTGGGTCATTTGATGCTTCTTTGATTCAAGACTAAATCATCTATTTCAGTCTTCATAATTATTCCATACATCATGTCCACATACATTTTAGTTTCCTGGAAACTTGAAGAGAAACCGCCTTATATCATGTAACTTCTAGTATTTTCTCTGTGGGGTCTTCGCTGGATATACAAAGAGAATTTTAAAGTATGTTTTTTTTAATATTTAGGAGAGTAAAAAATTCATTGCTATAACAAATGGTTAATCCCTTAAAAAGTTACAGAATAACAAGTTATTTTTTTTTTCCAAAAATGAGTGTAATTAGGACTGGAGATAATTATGTTGTGAATGTAATAATAAAAATATTATTTAAACTATGATAAAAAAATCAAATTGTTATTTCTTGGTGAGGATGTTAAGGCCCCAGAAGCTGAAGGGAATGTTTCTGAAAGAACTTCTGTGAGAATGTGGATTTAGTTGCTAATGCTACTTCTCAACAGGTAGAAACCTTTGGCCTTTGGACAGTTGTGCTTTGCATACTTGTTAGCTTCTCTGGGAATGAATGTCACTGTCACCAACTGTACGGTAAGAGTCCATGTGGTGACCAAACACCCTGCCTTAACATTTCAACTAAGCCCTGAACCATCCTCAATTTTGGGTCAGCAAGGGGTAAGGTTCTAGTTGGGCCAGACCCCAAATGACCAAAAGGTAAAATTGGTAAATTACCTAAAAGGTAGGATCACAGGATGATACTTAAAGCTGCACCACAGGATGTAGGATTGAGCCAACATACACGGTTGAAGAATTGAGAGGATCTGGTAGCATGGTGATGGGTAACTTGTAGGCATGAGATTGCTTCCTTCATGCTGCATGGGGTATTTTGGCTTCCATGAGAGTTTTATGTCTACACAAGGCCGTGTGCTGGACAGTGTGGTGAGATGACTCTCATCATGAAAGGAACAGGACTCCAGGCCCAGTCTCTGATTTTAATCTTCTCTCTTCATTCTGGAAGAACACAGTATGGTGTGAATACAGTGGTCAAGAATATTGGACCATGGTGCCCTAAGATCCCAGAAGAATGGAAGCTACAAAGTCAAGACTTGACTGACCAGAGACAACCATGTAACTGATGAGACTAGCAGGAAGGCTGAGTGGAGGCCGAGCCCCTTCTCTTCTAGTGCAGTTATACCAAGGTTGTTTCAGGTTACCCGGTGATTCCAACACTGCATAAATTAGAGGAACTGAGATAGAAACCCAGGCAGGTCACTCTTTCCTGTTTTTCATTGCTTATTTCTCTGAATTAAAAAATATAAAAGTTTTAAAGCAAATGACATGAATCATGGAGGAATGTGTTTTACTGAGCCAGTGTTCCCTGATAATCTTTCTCATCTAACACTGCACTTTGCAACTATGAATTGCAACTGTGGAAAAGCTGTGTAGATGTCCTAGTTTCTGTAACTTTCCTGAATATGAAGAATAATGGTTATATCCAACGGACTGAAAATTAGCAAACTACAGTAACACAGTCACATCAATGTTTATAGCAGCTCACTTCACAATAGTTAGATTGTGGAACCAACCTAGATGCCCTTCAACAGATGAATGGATAAAGAAACTGTTATATATACACACTGGAATACTATTCAGCCATAAAGAAGAATAATATTATGGCATTTCCAAATAAATGGATGAAATTGGAAAATATCATGCTAAGTGAAATAAGCCAAGCCCAAAAAACCAAAGGCCAAATGTTTTCCCTGATAAGTGGAGAATGATATATAATGGGGGTGGTGGGGTGGGGAGTGAGAGAAGAATGGAGGAACTTTAGATTATGTAGAAGGAGATGAAAGGGAGTGGGGTATATGAAAAATGGTGGAATGAGACAGATATCATTACCATATGTACATGTATGATTACATGAATGGTATGAATCTACATTGTGTACAACCATAGAAACAAAAGATGTACCCCATTTGTGTGCAATGAATCAAAATGCAGTCTATAAAAAAATAAAAGATAAATTTAAAAATGTGAAAAAGAAGAATAATGGTTGCCATAGTCTTTAACCTGATAATGAGACATATATAAATAAAGACTGCTGGCATAACTCTTTAAACCTGCATCTCCATCAGAGAGCAGACTCCACCTGATCCCAGCCTAATCTTCAAGATCTGTGTCCATTAATCTTTATTTTCCAATTCCTGTACGCCCCTCACCAGAGCCCAGAGTTTGCCCAGTGGTCACAAGATGTTTTTTCATGTATAAAATGCAGATAATGGTCAAGTTTTCTTATCAAAACTGATCAACAAGCAGCAGTGTTTGGGGGTCTTCACTATCACAAACTGTTGTGCCAACCCAGGATTAGACAGAATAGGCTATAATGGTGCCCATTGTTAGGAAAGTGGGAGGTTGAGAAATTGCCAGCAGGAAAGTATCTCTTATCTTTTGCCTTCTGATAGCCTTCTGAACCAATGCACCAAATCAGGTTCAGGACCATAGTAAGGTTTACAAGACCTGCTCAAAATCAAGGTCAGTGAAATCTACCAGGAGCAAGCCACCTGTGCTAGAAGAAAGTGACCCAAGAAAGAGATAGAACCCACCTGAATGATTGTGCAGTTCATTGTTCATTGCTATAACAAAGAACCTTTGATTGAGTAGCTTGTAAATAAAATAAATTTATTTATTTAAGTCACAGTTTTAGAGGCTAAACATCCAAGATTGGGTAGCTGCTGATGAGGGTCCTCTGGCTACACCACTACATGGCATGCATCATGGCAGGAATGCATACAAGAGGGAGAGACCTCTTGGCAAGGCAGGAAGCCAGAAATTCAGGGATCAGGCTTACTCTTTTATAACAACCCACTCTCACAAAAAACTACCTACACTGCAAACCAGCATTAATGCCTTGCTAAGGTGAAGCAGCCAATCACTCAATTACCTTCCACTAGGCTCCACCTCTTAAAAGTTCCACCTACTTTTAACATCACCACACTGGGAACCGAGCTCCTAACACATAAACCTTTTAGGCACAAACCACATCCAAGCCAAGGTATATTGTTTGAATGACTGGAGTCAATATGACTAAGCAATATTGCTAAGAGAAGGCTGTAACTTCTGTGTCCACACATGTGAACGCTTGACAGTCAACCTCGTAGTAAGTGAACAGTCACCTGCATTTCACTGTAGTGACACACATCCCTGTGGTCTCCCCACCCTGTGGTTCAGACACTTCCATGGCCTGCAGCAGTACCTGCTTGCCCCTTTAGAGATGATCTGTGTGCACAAGCCTGCACATTTTTGTTCCAATTCAACAAAACAACTCAGCCAGCACTACCCTAGTCATTTGGAAGGGAGAAAAGGAGCAAAACCCACTGGATCTCCCTTATGAACAGTGCTACTTCCCACTGCTTCAGTTGCTTGTGGTCAACTTCAGTTCCAAAGTATGATATGCAAAATTGCAGAAATATCCAACTCATAATCTTTAAATCACTTTTATTAGAGTACACTGTTACAAATATTCTATTTTATTTTCAGTTTTTATTATTAATCTCTCATCATGCCTAATTTATAAATTAAACTTTTTCACAGGTATGTGGATTTGGGGGAAAAAACACAGTCTATATGGGTAACATTCATAGCCTGGACACCTATGAGGGACTTGGCATGTATTCCTCATGAATGAAGGAGAACTGGTCCAAGGCCTTTGTTCTCAGGAGCTTAAAATCTATTAAGACAGATACATACACAAAAAGAGGGAAAATGGAAGCATAGGATAATTCTTATATATATAGGTATAAAGAAGCGATACACACTAAAGTAGAGGCATGTCTCAAGAGGAGTGTTTGAACCCTAGCCTTAGAGAGGCACCCTAAAAATGTGAATATAACTGGGTTGGATGTATTGGGGATAATTCATTTAATACTTCACAGCTCATTACATTTAATCAACAGGGGATCTCTCAGAGCATATACCACTAAGGGAATTTAAGTGAACCCATTGAGCACCTACCATGTACAAGACACAGGACAGACAAGTACTGAATGGAAAGACTATACCATGGTGCTATGGTTTGAATAAGATTTGCCCCACCAAAACCCATATTGAAATTTGATGACTAATGTAATGCATATGGAGAGGTGGTCAGACCTGTGAGGCAGAACTGAGTCAGGGGAATTTCATCCTCATGAACAAATGAATGTCGTTCTCTAGAGGTGCGTTTCATGGAGTGAGCTGGGTGTCCTGAAAGTGGAACAGTTACTGCTAGAATGTGTTGTTACAAAGCATTGTTGTCCCTGATATTTTGCCTCTCTGTATGCACCTACTGAACCCCGCCATGTGATGCCATCTCCCACCAGATCCTTAACAGAATCCAAGTGGATGCCAGGACCATGAATCTTGGACATCTAGAACCTCTTTTTTCTATAAACCCCATTCATCTCTGGCATCTTGTTATAACCACATCAGATGAACTAAGACACATTGGAGGAAAACAAGACAGCAGGTCAGATAGAGACTATTCAAGTGTCAATGTGAAGACAGAATACCCTTGGGGCAAAAAAGAGCAGGATAAGGAGGAAAAATTCCCGAGCCCTAAAGTGCTTCATAATTATAGTGGTAGTTCAATATCATATCCCCACTCTTTGCAAATATATTGGTTCAGCAGATATTTATTGAGATCCAAAGCGTATATATCCATGTACTTTCTGGATATATCTGATTAGGTTTCCCACAGGAACCTCAGAATCAAAAGTAGAATCCATCATCTTCCAACCACATCTACACCCTCCCCTCAGCCCCATCCACCATTCATCCAAATCACTTCAGTCACCCAAACTGAAGCCTAGAAGCTCTCTTCCTCTCCTCCCTCTCCCTCAGAACCCACATCCATATTCCTAAGTCCTCCCTATTTATGCTCAATCCCTTTCCTCTCCACACTGAAACTGAAGTCATATTTCTAAGACACAAATCTCATCCTACTAGTCTTGTTTCCTGTTTAAACACCTCACTGGGCTCCCACTGGGCTCAGAACAGTGGCCTGGACCTGTGATCCACACAGCTCTTCAGGAATCCTTTTGGCATGACACCTCCAACTCCAGGTCCCCCCACTTCCTAGACCCTGTCTCTGCAACCACCCTGGGCCTCTTTCAGATCCCTAAATGTACCAAGCACTCACACTTCTACGTCTTTGCATCTACTGTTTTCTCTGTCTGGAACCATACTCTCCATGCCTGGATAATGCCTCTTAATGAAATCTTTATCTGATCCATGGACCAGGTGATACTTCATCACCATAGGCTCCCATAATATCATTCCTTACTGCAAATGCTTGTCTGTTTTCCCCTAACAGACAGTACATCTCACTGTTTCTTTTCTGATCTGTCTTGTATATCTAGAAAAAGGCTAGAAATGCACTAAAGAAATATTTGGTTGATTAAATAAAGGAATAAATAGGAGCTATTTGGGAGTGATCCCGCCTGACCCTTGCTCTGAGGATGGGCACTATCACTGGTTGGTTGCAGTCATAGAGCGAGCTGGTGAGTGGATCAGGCCACCTGCATCGCACAGGTAACAGGCAGGCACCCAACTAGCCTGCCTTGCAGAGCTAGGCGGCCAGGAGCCAACCTGCCCAACCACCAGAACGAAGGCAGATGCCATCACTGAGTGAACCCACCTGACCACAACAACAAAGTCTGTCGCCATTGCAGAGCAAGCCAGCAGACCAGCCAGCCCGCCTGCATCCCGGAGCTAGCCAGAGGCTGCTTTATAGGCTGGTGCAGGCATTTTGAATTATTCTTGAGGGCATGGCCATCATCATTGGAAGGGCAGCTCCCTTCCTGAGACACCTACAGGATGCTAGAAGACCTTTGACAGGACCCAGGAGCCAAGAAGAGGAGGTATTGAGAGACTCAGGACCAACTCAGAGCCACCGGGTGAGTCTCTACCACTGGTTGGGCACCCCAGATGGGGCAGCAATCCCAAAATGCAGGGAACTTTGTGGAGTAGAGTGGCCCAGTGAGACTACCCTGCTGGAGCCATGAACACAGTCAACCAGGAGCATTGCAGAGGAGGGCTGCACAGCAAGAGACTTGATGCAGAGTGAGGGTCGGAGGCCCAGGTGGTAGTTCTGGTCCCCAGGGAACGTAGCAGAGGAGGACTGCTCAGCGAGGGAGCCCCTTGCAAGGGCCAGGCTCCCCAGCCCAGGCGGTAGGTTGGGACCCCTGGTAACATCGCAGAGGAGGGCTTCCAAGTCCAGGTGGTAGTTCTGGACTGAAGGAAACTTCTCAGAGGAGAGTTGCCCAGTGAAACCTCCCCACTGTGTGAGTCTTCCCCACTGGATGAGGCTTTCCCACCAGGGCAGTAGAACCAGACACACAGGCCCAGATCAGACGTGCCCCAGTCTGCAGTCTAGTCCCCCTTTGGCTGACCATCAGTCAACATGTGGAGGTGACTCTGCCCACTGACAGGGAATATACCCACCTGAAGGTTACCACCTCTAGAGGGGCAGCTTCCTAGGAGAGCACAATATTATCAAGTTTCTCCAAGAATTCAGGCTACTTAAGGCTAAGAGCTGAGTTATTGTAAATCTACAGGGACAACAGTAGTCAATAGAGGAAATCTGCAATATCCCAGAGTTTCACTACTAGAGGAGTAGATACCTGAGCAATATTAGAAATCAAGGGAAGAATATGACCCAAACAAACCTAGATGGTATAATAATAAAATCCAAAGACAGGATGGCAGAAGAAATGTCAGACAGGGATTTCAGAATGTACATAATTAAAACAATCAGAGAAGCAAACAAGGAGATGAAAGAGCAAATGCAAGCTTTAAAGGATGAGATGAAAGGGCAAATACAGGCAATGAAAGAGGAAATACAGGAAATACAGGGCAAATACAGGCAGTTAAAAGAGGAAATGCAGGAAGCAAAAGATCATTTTAATAAAGCGTTAGAGATATTTTAAAAAAACAAACAGAAATACTTGAAATGAAGGAAACAATAATCCAAATTAAAATCTTCATAGAGGGCATAACCAATAAGATAGAACACCTGGAAGACAGAATCTCAGATATTGAAGACAAAATTTTTAATCTTGAAAACAATGTTGACCAAAAGAGAGGATGGTAAGATCATGAATAGAATCTACAAGAACTATGGGATATCATGAAAAGACCAAATTTAAGAATTATTGGAATTGAGGAAGGCTCATTCAAAGGAATGAACAATCTACTCAATGAAATAATATCAGAAAATTTCCCAAATCTGAAGAATGAAATGGAAAATCAATTAAAAGAGGCTTATAGGACTCCAAATACATAAAATTACAACAGACCCACACCAAGGCACATTATAATGAAAATACGTAACATACAATATAAAACAGAATTTTAAAGGCTGTAAGTGAAAAAAATCAAATTATATTCAGGGGGAAACCAATACGGATATCAGCAGATTTTTCAATCCAGACCCTAAAAGCTAGAAGGGTCAGGAACAACATTTTTAAGCTCTGAAAGAAAACGGATGCCAACCATGAATCTTATACCCAGCAAAACTTACCTTCAGATTTGACAATGAAATAAAATCCCTCCATGATAAACAAAAGCTAAAAGAATTTACAAAAAGAAAGTCAGCATTACAGAACATTATCAGCAAAATATTCCATGAGGAAGAGATGAAAAACAATGATGTAAATCAGCAAAGGGAGGAACTACCCTAAAGGAACAGCCAAATAAAGGAGAAACCAAGCATTGTCAAAAAAAAAAATGAGTCAAATGATCGGGAATACAAATCATATCTCAATAATAACCCTGAATGTTAATGGCCTGAACTCATCAATCAAAGGACACAGACAGGCAGATTGGATTTAAAAGAAAGATCCAACAATTTGCTGCCTACAAGAGACTCATCTCATAGAAAGAGATACCCACAGACTAAAGGTGAAAGAATGGGAAAAACATACCATGCACATGGACACAGGAAAAAACCAGAGTATCCATCCTCATGTCAGATAATGTGGTCTTCAATCAAGTTAGTCAGAAGGGATAAAGAAGGACATTTCATGCTGCTTAAAGGAAGCTTAAATCAACAAGACTTAACAAACATAAATATCTATACCCCAAACATTGGCTCATCCATGTATGTCAAACAAATCCTTCTCAATTCCAGAAATCAAATAGACCACAACACAATAATACTAGGTGATTTTAACACACCACTGGACAGATCCTCCAAACAAAAATTGAACAAAGAAACCATAGATCTCAATAACACAATCAATAATTTAGATTTAACAGACATTTATAGAATATACCATCCAACAAAGAGCGAATACACTTTGTTCTCAGCAGCACATGGATCCTTCTCTAAAATAGACCATATTCTATGCCACAAAGCTAATGTTAGCAAATACAAGAAGATAGAGCTACTACCTTGTATTCTATCAGATCATAATGGATTGAAATTAAAAATAAAGGACAGAGTAAAAAACAGAAACTTCTCCAACACCTGGAGATTAAATAATATGCTATTGTATGATGAATGGATAACAGAAGACACCAGGAAGGAAATTAAAAAATTCTTAGAGGTAAATGAGAACAAAGATAGATCATATCAAAAATCTCTGGGACACCATAAAAGCAGTACTTAGAGGAAAATTTATTTCATGGAGCACATTCAATAAAAGAAGAAAAAATCAAAAAATAAACGACCAAACACTACAGCTCAAAGCTCTAGAAAAAGAAGAACAGAGCAACAGCACAAGTAGTGGAAGACAGGAAATGGTTAAAATCAGAGCTGAAATCAACAAAATTGAAACAAAAGAAACAATCAAAAAATTGACAAAATAAATAGTTGGTTCCTTGAAAAAATAAACAAAATTGATAATAAACACAATAACAAAGAGAAGGAGAGAGAAAACTCAAATTACTAATATTCAGAATGAACAAGGAAACATCACAACAGACAGGAGTGAAATACAAACATAATTAAAAACTACTTTAAAAATCTATACTCCAGCAAAATAGAAAATCTCAAAGACATCAACAGGTTTCTAGAGACATATGAATTACCTAAACTGAACCAGGAGGACATACAAACTTAAATAGACCAATTTCAAGTAATGAAATAGAAAAAGTCATCAAAAGCCTATCAACAATGAAAAGTCTGGGACCAGATGGGTTCTCAGCATAGTTCTACAAAACCTTTAAAGAAGAGCTCATTCCAATACTTCTCAAAGTATTTCAAGAAATAGAGGAGGAGGGAACCCTCCAAAACTCATTCTATGAAGCCAATATCACCCTGATACCTAAACCAGACAGAGACACATAGAGGAAAGAAAATTTCAGACCAATATCCTTAACCAACATTGATGCAAAAATTCTCAACAAAGTCTTAGCAAATTGCATACAAAAATATATTAAAAAGATAATGCAGCATGACCAAATGGGTTTTATCCCAGGGATGCAATGTTGGTTCAATATCCAGAATCAATAAATGTCATTCACCATATCAACAGACTTAAAGTCAAGAATCACATGATTATTGCGATAGATGCAGAAAAAGCGTTTGATAAAATACAGCATCCCTTCATGCTCAAAACACTAGAAAAAATAGGGATAGTGGGAACATTCCTTAACATTGTAAAGGCCATCTATGCTAAGCCCATGGCCAATATCATTCTAAATGGTGAAAAAATGAAAGCAATCCCCCTAAAAATTGGAACAAGGCATGGATGCCCTCTTTCATCACTTCTATTCAGCATTGTCCTCAAAACTCTAGTCACAGCAATTAGACAGACCAAGGAAATTAAAGGGATACAAATAGGAAAAGAAGAACTCAAACTATCCATATTTGCTGATGACATGGTAATATACTTAGAGGAACCTGGAAATTCCACCAGAAAACTTTTAGATCTCATAAGTGAATTCAGTAAAGTAGCGGGATATAAGATCAATGCTTACAAATCCAATGCATTTTTATACATAAGTGATGAATCTTCAGAAAGAGAAGTTAGGAAAACTACCCCATTCACAATAGCTTTGAACAAAATAAAATACTTGAGAATCAATCTAACAAAAGATGTAAAATACCTCTATTATGAGGACTACAGAACTCTAAAGAAAGAAATTAAAGAAAATCTTAGAAGATGGAAAGATCTCCCATGTCCTTGGATAGGCAGAATTAATATTGTCAAAATGGCCATACTACCAAAAGTGCTATACTGATTCAATGCAATTCCAATTAAAATCCCAATGATGTACTTCACAGAAATAGAGCATGCAATCATGAAATTCATCTGGAAGTATAAGAAACCCAGAATAGCTGAAGCTATCCTAAGCAGGAAAAGTGAAGCAGGGGGTATCGCAATACCAGAACTTCAACTATACTACAAAGCAAGAGTAACAAAAACGGCATAGTATTAGCACCAAAATAGATGCATAGATCAATGGTACAGAATAGAGGACACAGATGTAAACACAAATAAATACAATTTTCTCATACTAGACAAAAGTGCCAAAAATATGCAAAGAAGAAAAGATAGCCTTTTCAACAAATGGTGTTGGGAAAACTGGAAATCCATATGCAGCAGAATGAAATTAAAACCCTATCTCTCACCCTGCACAAAAATCAACTCACAGTGGATCAAGGACCTTGAAATCAGACCAGAGACCCTGCATCTTATAGAAGAAAAAGTAGGTCCAAATCTTCAACATGTTGGCTTAGGATCAGACTTCCTTAACAGGACTCACATAGCACAAGAAATAAAAGCAAGAATCAATTACTAGGATAGATTCAAACTAAAAAACTTTTCTCTCAGCAAAGGAAACTATCAGCAATGTGAAGAGAGAACCTACAGAGTGGGAGAATATCTTTGAAACTCACACTTCAGATAGAGCACTAATTTCCAGAATATATAAAGAACTCAAAAAACTCTACACCAAGAATACAAATAATCCAATCAACAAATGGGCTAAGGAAATGAACAGACACTTCACAGAAGAAGATCTACAAGCAATCAACAGATATATGAAAAAATGTGCAACATGTTTAGTAATAAGAGAAATGCAAATCAAAACTACCCTAAGATTCCATCTCACCAAATTAGAATGGCAATTGTCAAGAATACTGTCAACAATAGGTGTTGGAGAGGACGTGGGGAAAAGGTACACTCATACATTGCTGGTGGGGCTGCAAATTAGTGCAGTCGCTCTGGAAAGCAGTTTGGAGATTCCTTAGAAAACTTGGAATGGAACCACCATTTGACCCAGCTATCCCACTCCTTGTTCTATACCCAAAGGACTTAAAATCTGCATACTATGGAGATACCGCCACAACAATGTTCATAGCTGCTCAATTCACAATAGCCTGATTGTGGAACCAACCTAGATGCCCTTTAATTGATGAATGGATAAAGAAACTGTGGTATATATGTACAATGGAATATTACTCAGCCGTAAAGAATAATATAATTATGGCATTTGCAGGCAAATGGATGAAATTGGAGAATATCATGCTAAGTGAGATAAGCCAATCTCAGAAAACCAAAGAATGAATATTCTGGCTGATAATCAGATGATGACACATAATGGGGGGTGGGAGGAGGGCAAGAATGAAGGAAGAAGGGACTCTATATAGGGTAAAGAGGGGTGGGAGGGGAGGGGGAAAGAAAATTAATAGAACATATCAAAAACTATTTCCCTAGGTAAATGTATGTTTACACAAATGGTATGCCTCTACTTAAAGTACAAACAGAGAAACAAGATGTATCCCATTTGTTTACAATAAAAATAAATTATATTAAAAAAAGCAGTTGATTACATAGGACAAGAATAGGAAAAAATGTCTCCTACCTACCACCCTAAGTCTTTGTGACACAGGCTGACATTCCTGCATGTGTCCTAGTATAGTGGTCCTCCTCTGACTTCTCATGAATAGATCTCTCTTAATTTCACTGATTTCTTATTTTATCACCTCCACTTCCCAATTTGGAGATGATGTGATCGAGCCTGATGCTTTCTGGGACAGCTCATCCTTCAATCACCACAGCATAACACAGCCCTGAGTCCTTGTCTTCATCCTCCACTCCCTACTTTTTAGGGATTTTGCTGAATGAATTTCACTGCATTAACAGATTTAAATCTTTCATTTTACTACCAGGTAATTAAACTTCCAAGTCTGAGCAGAAATACTTTATCAGAAAAGCAACATCTCAGGGGGGACTTTTGCTGAGCTAGATGGAATAGCAAAGTATTTTCTCCTGCAAAGCTATGCTACAAAATGATCTTGCCTTCTAGATTTGGGAAACACTCCAAGGTCAGACTAGCTCACATTTTGGCCCTGATGAAGCTGGCTGGGAACGATACTGGATAGGCCAATGCTATTCCAAGTGGGACCTGTGGACTGGCTCTCAGTGACATCAAAATAGAAACCACAAGTAAATACCCAGAAACTTTTACAGCAACTTAACATTGCTAAAATAATTGTATTGTATTTTACAAATGTATAAGCCTGCAACAGATTGAAAGTTAAAAATAAAACCCTGGTGCTTCACTATAGAAGGTCTGGGAAGCTCTGGTAGAGACAAGTCTAGAGAAGAATATATGAGGAATATCCCCCATTTGTTTCCCTCCTAACCTTTTACATGAATCTTCGTTTCATCGTTAGTTGTGCATACCACTAAAAGCAGCTCTAAAATAACCTGATTTAGCCAATCCAGAAAAATTCAAAGACTAAAAATATTGATGGCAAAAGAAGAGCTAGTTTCTGTCACAAATGTAATGATGCAAAGCTTCTCTGTCTACTGATCAAATGTCATGTAATAATGCACACGATAGTTAATTGTTTTGAAGTTCTATGTGCCAGGCCATTTAAGTAATTCATATGCATTATTTAATACTCAAAATTCTTTGGGGTAGGTATTATTGTAATCTTCATTCTAAAAATAGGAAACTTGGGACCAGATAATTTAATTAAATTGCACAAGGTCGTATAGCTAGTAATTGGTGACATCCACACTGAAGATTTAATCCCAAATCTGAAATAATTGTCCAGACCTGAATCCTTAACCTTAAATCCTTACTACTCCTCTCCCATCTATATCCATATAATTGGCCCTTATCATTCAAAAGAAATACTCCAGCAATTGCAGCAGACAATAAAAAAGAACATTGAACTTGGAGTCAGCATACCTGGTGCCAGATCCAGATCTGTTATTAAATAACTACATGATATTAAACAGACCAAACCTTAAAATTTCTACCATTGCTCAAAAGCCCCTAGCTGAGAACTGAGCCTTTAACACATGAACCATTGGGAAACATTTCAGATTTGATCTGTAACAATTAGAAAACTGAATGACTATGTGTATCTGAGAGGAGATTCACAATTATTGGATTCTTACAGACTTATTGTGAAATAGACAACAACTTGGACTATCTGAGTAACCTATCCCACCCAAATGCCTTGATAAGACCAGAATTATGCAGGAATATTTCAATAGGCATAGAAGATATACAATATGACTTCCAAGAGTTTCTATTTTGTTCAAGCAACACTATTCATATTGAAAAAGAAGACTTATATGGTTGTTCAAATTTTTTTGTAAATATATTGGCTTGACAGATTTTTAAATTTTTTTTTATTTTTTTAGAGACTGCATTTTGATTCATTGTACACAAATGGGGTACATCATTTCATTTCTATGGTTGTGCATGATGTAGATTCCAGCCACATCAATGTTTATAGCAGCTCAATTCATAATAGCTAGATTTTGGAACGAACCTAGATGCCCTTCAACAGATGAATGGATAAAGAGACTATGGATTATTAAACAGATATTTACTGAGATCCAGAGCCCATTTATACAGACTACCAATGCTGATGGCATGGGTCAGACTCTACAGGAGGAAAGGTAACTGAGACATGGATTGACTAGAAAAAGGTTCATGAAGGAGGCAAGTATTGAGATTAGGCAGAATTAAATAGCAACTGAATACCGATCCAGAAGAGAACTTGGAAATCAGCTCCCACCTCCTGCCCATGGCAATAAAGAAGTCCACATTGTAGGAAAGGACTTGCCCAGGACCTCAGGGTGTGTTAATGGAAAACAGGATCATGTGATCACATCACTTCTGGCACATCACACCTGCAGTTATGTTTCTCAGAGGAGTTATGTTGACCCAAAGCAATGAGATTCCAACAGGGCACCTTTCAACAGATCTGTGGCATGCACACTTTTTGGATGAAGAGGAGGGTGGCTTACCTACCTTGTACTTCTCCTCCTCTGAGAAAAGCCTGCCCCCCCTACAGAGTCAAAGTGGGAAATTATCAGAATATGAATGCAGACTTCAAAACCCAACCTGCTGAAACCCTGTCTCTCAGACAAATGGTACCTCATGGGAGTCTCTCTAAGCACAAAATCTCTCTAGGGGCTGCTCACAAAACACAGGCTAGCCAGGTACAACTCACAGCTGCTCCACACAGAATGTCCCCCCTTGCCACTCACCAGCATCCAAATAGTAAATTAACAGGAAAAGCAGGTTTTAGGACAATTTCCTACATGCTCTGCATCTGGATATGAGGTCAGAGTTACAAAACAACTGGAGAAAGATGGTCAAAGCAGGTGCATAAAGATAAGGACACCTCTAATTCCTGTTCTGGTACCTCTGGAGGTGAAGGCTACTTCAATGCAGCCACTGAGAGAACAGAGGAACAGAAATGTGACCTGCATTGAGCCCCAAGGCATCTGCTCTGGTTGTAATATGATCTTTCAACATTTTAGCAGTTTAGGAATGGGGAAATAAATAGCTATAGGATGCCCTCCAGGCAGACTGTGAATCCTTGCCCATGGAGTGCCCCTTGTTTCTGTGCCCAGGCCCTGGCAGGTAAAGAGTCCAGAGAGAATGTACTCACTTGCCCAGGGCAGTCTGGCTAAATAGGCAGAATGCCTTTGACCCCAGCTTCCATTGCAACTTCACCATGTCAGGAATCTGCTGCTTATGAAAATGGTCCCTCCTGCTACACCCATGAGTGATTGACATGTTGTGACCTCACTTTTCCCAAGCAAGATAACAGCAAATGTAATCATGTCATGGTAGAGAGAAATAAAAGTATGTAATCACTTTTCAGGGCTTCTGGCTACTTGAAGGAAATCTGCACAGAGTGACAATTGAGGGTTTGTATTCATTTGTCATTTCTCAATGAAAATGAAAAAAAATCACAAGATGTGGATAACTTAAGTTAGTTTTTACCAAATGCCTTGGGAGCTTGGAGCTCATCTCTGGAGGGTTGAATGCCTTGTCAAACCAAGCACAGGGAGGGCCCACAGCATGATGCTGCCTGCATCATTCTCCCTTGGCTGTACAGTTCAATGTCAAGCTTCCCATTTTGCTCTCACCTTGGACATGTGTCTTATTTCTGACCATGTTCCCAAATTGACTAGATTAAGGAAGCTGATTACATTTTCTCTTGCCCCCTCCAACCAATCACTAGTAACTTGAGTATGCTATGAAATATACAGTTTCCACAGAAAACGATGCCACGCTGGGTGGTGATGCCTTTCGCAGGCCTGGTGTCAGGGACAGAGATAAAGACATGCATGACGAATATCCACCATTCCATGTCCTTGGTCCGTTGATTCAAAGGTAAGTGACTCCAACACGGAGCTGTCTGAACCACTACTTTCAGCATCACAGAAGCACAGAACAGATCTAAGCATTATGAGACTGTTCCATACCCACTGGTTACTGTGTTTTTTGAATGAGAGAAAGAAAAGACAAGACCGAGAGCAAGAGTGAATGCATACAGACCCCATACAGGTCAACAATCGTGGGTCAAGGAATAAAAAGAGTACTTCAGTCTTGGAGAACAGACTCCATTTGGTGAGCTCCTGTTATTTCTGTCCAGTTACTAGCCTAGTAACTGGGTTCACCCTAGCCTGGGTTTATTTTCTCTCTGGAAATCTGGGAATGATATTAGTAGAGGTGGTACTGGCAGATTTATATTCCCTGCATTTCCTTTCCCCAATCACTTTGTTGATTTGGATGATATATTTTCTCCAAATAATATAACACCTCAGCTAGCCTATTAAAAAAATACGGAATACAGTATTTCATTAATAAGAAGTCTGGATTAAGAATGGCTCTAGTGTTGATTAACCTAGTGGTTCCTGGTTATCATTTGGGATGAAATCTTTCTCCATCTTTAATAAGGACACCTTCCCCAGAATGTTCTAGAAGATGTCCTTTTCTGTCTCATTGACTGGGATTGCAGCACCTGTCTACACGTAAACCAATCTCTGGCAAAGGGAATTGGGTCATGATTGGCTTAGACTTCAAGTCACTTCAAGGCACAGATAGATCACCTCCCATCCCCACCCCAAAAATCTGGGCACTGCTAGCAAAGCAGAATGGGGAATGGTTGCTGGTCGGTAATATCCTCTAAATGACAAGACAATGGCCCTCATGTCACAGAGGGCAGATGACAGAACAGAAAAATATAACCATCTTTTGATTCTTAAATTTTAAAAGCCTAGCCTAGTGATATAAAAAATTCTTAGAAGAATGAGATGAAAGAGAACAAAATCTTCTCTACACTCAACTACAAAGATTACCCGAGTCAAGTTAAAAAGGGACTGAGAAAGGAAAGCAAGGGAGTTGAGAGAACAGTGGTCCCTGGAGCTCCAAGCTTTGCCCCTGCTTCCTCCCTTCAGGAAGGACAGCGGGAAACAAGAGAATTGGAGGGTCAGGAAAACAGAAGGAGAGTTTCTCAGAGTCCCCCTCTGATGGTAAAGCAGGGTCCCACCCCCAAACCAGCAAGTATCCAAAGCCACAGCCATATGACCCAGTGAGTCTGTGACAGGAAGGAGAAAGGAATCAAGATCAGAAGATGCCCAAGGTAGTTTAGTAGCAGCTAAATAAAGATGATATACATCATTGCCTTAGGAGGAGCCCAGTATTTTATCAATACTCTTTGGTTTAGCACTAACCCCATGGGAAGAAGACAGATCCTAAATTCACTGCCATCAATTTTCACCCCTTTTCCCCTGAGGCACCAAACACAAAGAAGTTCACTTAACTTGGTGCAACGGGAGCACAAAACACAATTGGACTCACTTCAGGAAAAGAGAGTGCACGTCTCTGCACAGGTGAGTTGGTAGACTGATATCTGTGCCTCCTCTTTCTACTGAGTATGACAGCAATTTGCCAAAATAAGTTTTGATTATCTCAGGGTTCACGTACTTAGAAAAAGGAGAAGTCAGACCACCTCTCTAATCCTCCCTGACAGTCTCTCTAAAGTAGGTTTCCCTTCTCCAATATTCTCTTGGCAAACCTATTTATATAGGTCATTTTTACGTAGTTTTGGAATAATACATCTACTTAAGTATTTTCTGCACCCTCAAGCATCCTATAACTCTATGAATTATCTCTTAATCAGTATGTGGCAATGCCTTGCACAAAGTAGATGTCAATAAATATGTGAACTAAATAAAGATTTGACCACAAAATCTATGCTCATAGGCACTGTGTTATATTACATTACAGATTATGAATCTGACCTTCCTAACAATTCTTTGAGGTTAGAATCATTAATAAACCCTAGTGTCTGAGTGATAAGGCTGAGGTCCAGATGAATGCTATGCAACCTGCCCATCTGCATGGTGCTGGTCACAGCAGTGGTGAGTCTTTAAGTTTGGCCTCTGGACTTCTGGTGATGTTTGCCTCGTTGCACTAAAACTGAGCACCTCCTGTCTCTGACATCACCTGAGACCCAAGAAATGCTGGTTTAGCCAGAGATGCAGTAAGTGGGATTCTGTGCCAGTCCCAGAATACATTGCCATGAGTTTGAAAATGAACCTAAATGCAGCTCTCCAGCATTTCCAGAAGGCCAGTGCAGCTTGGGATTTCAAGATACTCTCTAACCACAGACTCAGGTGGTCAACAGTCCAGGGGGCCCGCTGACCTTCTCCCCTGTGCTCTTTCTATTCCATACATCCTGCTGGGGAAAACTGTTAGGCTGAGTGATGACTCCTCAGAACAACCAACTTCTCCTGCTGACAAAAGGCAAAGTTGCTGAGAAAGAAAACACTGTGAACTCCTAAAGCTCTTCAATTAATTAGAAAATGCATTTTTATTTCTTAAAAAGAAGTAAAGAAGAAAAATGGAACATCTTATTCTATGTAGTTGCTAAGAAGTTCTCCTTTCCATTTAAAAGTTTAAGTAAAACCACTTACATGCTTTCACGTGGTTTTTTTTTTAAAGAATACACTGTTCCTTCAAACCTGCAGAGATGCTATATCATGTTTCCAGACTTCTCCAAAGCTGTATGATTTCTTTGCATTATTATTCTTTAAAAATTCTTCATTTTATTGCCATTGCTTGTAAAGCCACATTCCAAGATTGGCATTTGGGTCTTTCAAAATTCTACTGGGTTTCCTAACAAAGTGATTTGATATGTAGCCCTTCTAACTTCATTTAAGGGACTATACACTGAAATGTTTAAATTAAAATCTTGAATTATATAAATTATCTCTAATACCTGGCCCAAATCCAATTCTAACAGTATCAGAGTTACAAGTTTTTTAAAAAAAAATTGATAATCTTTCCAAAATTAAAGTTGTAGCAATCAAAATTTTTAAAAACCTTGAGCTTATCATTTTAAGACATATTCCATAGTGAAGTTGATATTCTTGAAGCCAGCACTTCTTTAGTTAGGTGTTGTCATGATCAAAAAAACAGCAATGAATTCATTTTAATTTAGTAAAAAAAAAAAAAAATTGATCTTTTCCCCTCCTCCCTATAGAGAAGCTAGTGATTAAAAAAAAGTAAATAAAACATCTGAAAATTGCATAAATACATAGAAGGGAGTGAGGGCATAAGAACATTCTGCAGAGCTAAACCTTTGTCAGAAGGCAGAAGTAAAATCGAGTATAAGTAAATGGGATGGATTCAAACTAAAAAGATTCTTAGCAATGGAAACAATCAATAATATGAAAAGAGAGCCTGCAGAATGGGAAAAAATCTTTACCATATGCACCTCAGATACAGCACTAATCTCCAGGATATTTAAAAAACTCAAAAAACTGAACACCAAAAAACAAATAACCCAATCAATGCATGGGCTAAGGAACTGAACAGACACTTTACAGAAGAGGAAATACAATCGATCAACAAACATTTGAAAAAGTGTTCATCATCTCTTACAATTAGAGAAATACAAATCAAAACTACTCTAAGATTTCATCACACTCCAGTCAGAATGGCAATTATGGAGAGTATGACTGATAATAAGTGTTGGTGAGGATGTGGGGAAAAAGGTACGCTCATACATTACTGGTGGAATTGTAGATGGGTGAAAATACTCTGGAAAGCAGTATGGAGATTCCTTAGAAAACTTGAAATGGAACCACCATTCGACCCAGCTCTCTCACTCCTCAGTTTATACCCAAAGGACTTAAAATCAGCATATTACAGTGACACAGCCACATCAATGCTTATAGCAGCTCACATAATAGCTAAACTATAGAACCAACCTAGATGCCCTTCAACAGATGAATGGATAAAGAAAATTTGGTATGTACACACAATGGAATATTAGTCTTAAAGCATAATGAAATTATGACTTTGGAAGGTAAATGGATGGAGGTAGAGAATATCACACTAAGTGAAATAAGCCAATCCCAAGAAACCAAAGGCTGAATGTTTTCTCTGATAAGTGGATATTGATCCATAATAGAGGGAGGGGATAGGAAAGAATGAAGGAACTTTGGATTATGCAGAGAGAATGAGGGGAAGGGTGGGGTAGTGGGGATGGGAAGGATGGTAGAATGAGACAGACATTATTACCCTGTATACATATATGATTATACTACCAGTGTAACTCACAGCCAGAGGAAGGAGAAATCATGCTCCATTTGTGTACAATGTGTCAAAAATGCATTCTACTGTCATGCATAACTAATTAGAACAAATTAAAGATTTTTTAAAAAAGAAGAAGTCCTAGAGGGCAGACAAGAATGAATTCTAGGGATGGCTGGAGGGAACATCAGAGTTGGGGGTTGAAAGACAAGCAAGTCAGAATATCACCCTGGAGTGCGAGAGCAAAGCACACAGCCAAGTAGAATTGCTGCAGCAGACAGCCAAGAATAGGAGAACTGGAGACTCTAAACACTTGAGGAGTGCAGGACCCAACCACAGAGGACAGAGAGTGAGGCCTGCCAGAGGTGAAGCAGATGGCTTCAATGTCCTGTGTGAGCAGTAACCAGAAAGTTCAGTGTGAGCATGAAGCACTCATTTCCCCTGCCTAGATGAGGAGCCCCATACACTCCACCAGTAGAAGTTTGACCCAAACTCTACCTCAACATCTCCTCACCCTCTTGAAAACTCTTCTCAGGTCCTATTGGTCAGTTGGTCCCACCATCATTCACACCATGTGCACTGTGGTCCACACTGCATTACAGTTAGTTCTGTGTTGTTGATTCTCTTACAAGTCTCTTCCACAATTTTCTTGCATGCAGCAGTGACAACCCTTGGGGACTGTTCATACGTGCTGGTTTAATTATACTCATGTCAACCTTATGAAGGGGAGAACTGATGGACAGTGTCAAAACCCAAAGTTCCATGGAAAATGAGGCTCTCCTCTCTGTCCACAACTCATTCCCTGACCCAAATGACCTCCTCAGTCACCATGCTTTGAGGTTCAGTAAGAACACTGAGTGTCAACAATAATAACACATCTGTATCTTCCTCCATCAAAACAGCACAGAAAAGAATTTACTGTTGATCTCAGAGAGCAATCACCAGCCCCGTGGCCCCAAATCACAAATAACGTTCCTGAGTGCTTCCATGATCTTCCCAATCTATGATTTCAGGAGTATTTTGGGCTGACATTTCTCTGGGTGACATGAGAAATAAACAAGCCAACCTTGCCACTTCCACAAACTTAAAAATTTGCATGGAATTACCATAACATGTTATGATTCTGTTTTAAAATGATTGCTTCTGACAGGCTCCCCAGACTAAACTGAGTGTGGCAAAAAGAAGCCTTCACCTTCAAGCAGAGTTTTGCTCACACCAGGCCTTTGCAAACATAAATCAATAGGCACATTTTAACTTCCAACCTGATCATAAGAAAAATCAGTTTTCATTTCTAAGAGATACACAGGAATCAAATGTCTCTCCTGGGGAAGTTAAGGTGAGTATTATGCACTTCCTTAATATAATTAGGACATATATTATGGCCCTCTCTCTTATTTTGTCTTCTGGTATCTAGACTCTTTAATGCCATCAGCATATCTTTTAAAACTAATAACTCTATTCTTGTAGTATTAAATGTCATATCATTTTTTACATTTTAGAAAAAGGCCTCTAAGAAAAAAAATTGGAAAAATTAAAATCACCTATATTCTTATCGCACCAAGATCTTTATCTTAATGTTTAGGTCCTTTTAATGTTTACTTCTTCAAGATTTCTGTTGCAAAGACGTTTTAGTTATTCTATACAAATTACCTTCTTAAACTAATGGAATAAGTTTGGTTGACTTTGTTAAAAGTAGCAATACTATATGATCCAAAAATCTATCCTTTGGGCATGTATTCAAAGGAAATGAAATGAAATAACCACCTCATAAATATATCTTCATTCCCATAAGAGTTGCAACACTATTCACAGTAGACAAAATATGGCAACAACTCAAGTGTCCATCCATGGATGATTGTTTTAAAGAGACTGTGGTATGTACATATAAAATGGAGTATTATTCAACCCAGAAAAGAATGAGGAATGACCATTTGCTACAGTGCAGACAAACCTTAAGGACATTAGGCTAAGTGAAATTAAATACAGAATCAAATTACATGATATCATTTACATGTGTAATTTAGCCAATCAAAAATCCAAACAGAGATTTTTTTTAATTCTCCCAGATGTTCTAGGTAGACAATTAAATCATTAGCAGTTCATTATTTTCTATCCTTTTATCCTGATTGGTGACAGTCATAGTACACTTCACTGTCTGAAGTTATTTTACTCTGCTTCATGTTTCACAGTTTATAATGTATACTTGCTCACTTACCTCTTGTTTATTTACAGTTTTGTCCAGAGTAATCTTGAAAGATAACTTTCTCCTTGTCTGTGCTTCTTAAGAGGAAGACTCAAATTGGTCAGCATGACTGCTCCATCTTCCCTGGACGGTGGCAGGACTTCCCAAACTATGGGAACGGGAACAAAATTTAACCTTCTATCTTAACCAACTAGAAAATTGAACCATGGACAAGAGTTTTCAGATATTCATCAACAGGAAGAGAAGGTGTGATCTCTGAGGTGACCACCAAAGTGAGTCCCACCACTGCAGGGTGACTGCAATTTCCAAACTAGAGTTGGGCAAAGGGAGGAATCAGACCTTAGGGGTCTCATTCAGTCAAGGAGAAGTAAGTCAGATTTCAGGCAGGCAAGGAAGCTCACATTTGTGGAGCTGAGCATTAGAGAAGAATGGTCTGGAGAGAGAGAGAGTGAACACACATGAGCAAGAAAGAGGAATCTATACCAGCATCCTCTCGAGTGGTTGACTGAACAGAGATTCATCAATGTAACAGAGGAAACTACCAGGACTAAAACCACCGTACAAAATAGGAAGAACAATTCCATAATATCACATAGGCTTGGCAACAGGGTATATTCCTACTAACTAGAAAGACCTCTAGAAAGACACAGGACAACAAACACATTTCAAAGAAACAAAAGAAGTTTCAAATTCACAACATCACAATGGTGAAAAGTTCATTATGTTACTATGGATCTCTCCAAACAAAACTGAAAAGTGCTAAAGGATCCAACTGATTACAAGTAATTAAATGGGAATCCAGCACTGATTTAAAAATATACAATAAATCCATCCATCAACAACATAAGATTCACAAATTGAGACATCCAGTTAAAAATGACTGAGAATGTGTGTGGGGGGTGTATATCTAAGTACACATGGACATAATGGACTATTATTCAGTCATAAAAATGGAATTCTGCCGTTTGCACAACATGGACAGAATGGAGGTCATTGTGTTAAGTAAAATAAGTCAGGCACAGAAAGACAAGTGCTATGTCTTACTGAGTCATTTGTGAAAGCTAAAATGTATTGAACAAAACAGCACCAGAGCCTGGGACGTGTATAGGGAAACAGAGCAACAGAGAGAGAACAGACCACGGGCTCAGGGATGCAGTCGCAACAGAGGAATAACATCTAAAGTTCTATAAAACAAAGTAAGCAAACTATGGTTGGCAACAATTAATGAAATATTTCAAAATAACTAGTAGAGCGGATTTTGAATGTTTCCAAACCAAAGATATGATAAATGTTGAGTGATGGATATGTCACACTATTTCATAAATATGTGCAATTACTATGTATCCATTAAAATTAAGAGAAGAAAGTAGTTAATTACTAGGCATGTCAAGAAGCAGCTAACTCATTACCAAGAAAAAAAGTTTAATACAAAGAGACAGACCCAGAAATATCAGAGCTGATGGAACTAGTGAAAGAGGATGATAAAACTATTACAAATATTGCCCCTCTGTTCAAAAAGGAAACAGAGAACGTGGGCGTGATGAAGACGGGAAGATGTAAGAGATTCAAATTAAACACTTTTGAAAATGAAAAAGATCTCAAATGAACAATGAACAGAGCGGGATTAACAGCAGATTACATGTGGAAAAAAGATCAATTGAACTTAAGGACAACCATAAAAGCTGTCCCCAAGGAAGCACAGAGAGACAGATCGGAGGTTCTGGGGAAAACTGTCAGCTTCTAATTCTCCCCCAAATGAAAATCTCTTTTAAAACCGAAGATCAAATCCTTGTTCAGACAACTGACAGCTGAGAGAAGTCTTAACTAGAAGACCTGCACAAAACCCAAGTCTTCTTGACATCAGAAACACAACATGAAGTATTACGTGCCAAGCTAAAGAAGAAGAAAGTCAGCATTCATTTATGATGATTCAAACAACCTGGTAAGGTGGCAGCTAGGGAAGAATAGAGTTACTGCACATTAGGTAGAGGGGAGAGAAGGGAGGGGAAGGGGAAAGGGGGAAGGAAAGATAGTAGAATGAAACAGACATTACTACCTCATGTACATGTATGACTGCATGACCCATGTGGTCCTGCAATATGTACAATCAGAAAAATGAGAGATTAAATTCCATTTATGTATGATCTATCAAAATGTATATGTGCATTCTACTGTCATGTACAACTAATTAGAAAAAATAAAATTTTTAAATTAAAAAAAAACAAAACCTCATCATACTGGGTACACGCCCATAATCTTAAAGAACCAAGTATCTTAAAGGAACAAATGACACGTCATTGATTTTCTCTATGTTATGATTAAAGTTTTTATTTTATTGATTTCTTCTTCTTTGTTTTTTATTCCTTTTTATACTCACATAGGATTTAACTGGGTATTCTTTTTCTAACTTGTACAGGTGGTAATCCAGAGATTTGATGCTTCTATTCTCATAAAATAATTAAATACTAGAAATCTCCCACTAAGGACTAATGTAGCAGGATCCCTCGTATTTCTTATTATTTTATTTTTTTATATTTCTTTTTATTTTTACAGATGCAATTTGGTTCATTGTACACAAATGGGGTACATCTTGTCATATCTGTGGTTGTACACGATGTACATTCATACCATTCGTGGAATCATACGTGTACATAGGTAATGATGTCTGTCTAACTACACCATCTTTCATACCCCTCCCTCTCATTTCCCTCCACATAATCTGAATTCCTCCATTCATCTCTCACCCTCACCCTCCACCTCCATTGAGTATCATCCTACACCTCTCAGGGAAACATTCAAACTTGTCAATAATGAGCATGAGAAGCACGTGTGTTTGGGGTGTGAACAGCCTGAAGGGCGCAAGTCTCTTCATCGTGGAGCACAGGGAAGTCATGGCAGCTGGTTCTTTCAGGATCACTAAGTTGAGCTCATGTGGTAAGCAGATAAGGTTGGGAACATGCCCACATCATGAGTCTCTAACAGAACTTCCCCTGGCTTTATTTAGTCTAATGGAAACCATTGTGTAATCCAGCAATGCATGTCAGCATTAATAAACTAGACTTAGTACTCTAACATTCAAGGCCTTTGAAGAATTTATTTCTGGAGGAAAATGGGCTTGGAGAGTAAAGGCGAGGATGTTCATGGATTCAGAGTTAAAATTATAGTTTATTTTCCCTTTACTGTTAGTCTCTTTTCTATCTATCCTTATTTCTTCTATCCTACCTTGGAAGTACTAGAAGATAATAGGAGGAAAACTACATTCCATGGCCCCAAAAGCACAGGTAGAAAACCAACAATAGACCAAAGGGATTGCATCAAATTAAAAGATTATGCATAGAAAAGGAAGCAGTTAACAGAATGAAGAGATGATATACGGACAGGGAGGAAATATTTGCAAGTAATAAAGCTAATGAGGATATAGTTTTCAAAAAAATTCAATAGCAAAAAGTCAAATAACCTGGTTTATAAATAGGAAAAGAATGGACCTTAACAGATGGTTCTCAAAGAAGACATTCAGATAGCCAACACATGTATGAAAAAATCATCTACATCATTAATCATAAGAGAAATATAAATTAAGGCCAGGATGATGAGCTATCATTTCCTAAGTGTCACAAAGGCCAGTGTCAAAAAGGAGGAAAATAACAAGTAGTGGAGAGGATGTGGAGAAGGAATTCTTGGTACATTGTAGGTAGGAATGTGAATTAGTACAGACATTATGGGAAACCCTATGGAAGTTGCTCAAAAAACTAAAAACAGAGTTACCATATGATCTTGCAATGCCACTTATGGGTCTACATCCTAAATACTTCAAAGAAGAATCTCAAATAAATATCTGGACTCTCATGTTCATTTCAGCATTATTCCCAGTAGCCCAGATTGGGAATCAATCTAATCCATCAACTTGAATGAAGAAGAATGAATAAAGATAATGTGGGACATATACACAACAGAATGTTACTCAGCTTGGAACAAAATGGGTAAACCTGGAGGACAGGCCAAAGCAGCCAGGCATGGAAAGACAAACACCACATGGACTCACATATATGTGGAATCAAAAACAATCAGACTCATAGGAGCAGAGGGTAGACAGGTGGTCACCAGAGGTGGTGGGTGGGGGAGTGGGCCACATGCTGGTCAAAGGGCATAGGGTGGCAGGTAGAGCAGAGGAACAAATGAAGTGTTTAAGGTGATGTGTTATTTAATTGACTCAGTCATGTCACACTGAGCAAACACAGAATCACAATGCACATTATAATTATAGGTTAATAATTTGTTAAATAATTAAAATCAATTTCTTTTTCTTTTCTTTTTGGTACTTGATACTGAACTCAGGGGCACTGACCACTGAGAAACATCCCCAGCCCTACTTTGCAGTTTATTTAGAGACAGGGTCTCACTGAGTTGCTTAGCACCTTGCTGTTGCTGAGGCTGGCCTTGAACAGGAGATCCTCCTGTCTCAGTCTCCTGAGCCACTGTGATTACAGGCATGTGCCACCATGCTCAGCTACTGATTTAATTTTGATCCAGCATAATTTAATTTTTCTTCAATGACTCATGCTTTTGGTGTCTAGTCTGAGAACTATTTTGCTGATCACTAGATACAGATTTTCTCCTTTTTTTTCCTGAAATATTGTATAGTTCTGTGTTATATATTAACTTAAATCCATGTCCACTTGAAGTTTAATTTGTGTCTGAAGGATGAGATCACACTTTTTTTTCTTTTTGATTATGGATATCCAAATGTTTCAGCACCATGTATTGAAAAATTTATCTTTCCTTCATTGAATTGTGTTTGTGTATTTGTTGAAATCTACTGGAACTATTTATCTGTGTCTGGGGTCTCCTTTTAGTTCAGTTAATTGATGTGTCCATCTCTCTGCCAGTACTGAATGGTACTTGATACCCATAGCTATATGCCTTAAAAATGGATAGAATGATTCCTCCCAGCTCATGCTACTTTTCCAAAATTGTTTCAGGTCTTTTAGTTTCTTTGTCTTTCCATAAATTTTTACAGCAATTTATTTCTGATATTTTTATCATTACATTAAATCAGTATATCAATTTGTGGATAATTGATATCTTCACTGTGTTGAATCTTCTAATTCATGAACGAAGTATGTCTCTCCGCTTATTTAAAACATCTTTAAATTTACTTTGCTCAGCATTTTATAGTTTTCAGCATGCAAATCTTATACACTTTTTGTTAGACTTATATTTAAGTATTTCTTTTTAATTTTAAATATTATATATATTTTTAAATTTCATGCATTCATGTTCTTTATTAGCATATATAAATGACTTTACTTTATTTTGATATTTATGTTTTTATGTTACTTAGTTGCTGAATGCAATTTGTAGTTCTAGGAGTTTTTAATTTTTTTTAAGACTTGGGATTTTCTATATAAAAATTATATTACATGCAAATATAAAGAGTTACTTATTCCTTTGTGATCCATATGCCTTTCATTTTCTTTTCTTGCCTTATTGGGTGGAACTTGCAACTCTGCCTTGAATAAGAGTAGTGAGAGTAGACATCCTCATCTCCTTCCCAATTTTAGGAAATAAGTTTTTTTTCTACATGCCCTTTCTCAATTAAGGAAGATCTATTTTAATTTTTCTGAGAGTTTTATTCATGAATGGGTTTCAAATTTTATCAGATTTTTTCTGAATTAATTGATATGATCATATGACTTTTCTTCTTTGACCTGTGACTGAGGAGGACTAGACTGACTGATTATTGAATGTTGAATCAGCTTTGCATCCCCAGAATAAACCCCTTTAGTCATGGTGTAGAATTTCTGTACTTATTGCTGAATTCTATCTCCCAATATTTATATCTATATTAATGAGGGATATTAGTGTGTAGTTTTCTTTTTTGTATTGTCTTCTTCTTCTTTTTACTTATTTTTTGGGACCAAGATTCTACCACCTTTAAAGATGAATTGAGAAAGTGTTCTTTCTTATTTTCTGCAAGAGCTCATGTAGAATTGGTGTTAGTTTATCTTTAAATGTCTGGTAAAATTCTGTAATGAAACTCCCTAGTATTGAATATTTTTTTTGGAAAAACTTTTAAAAATTATTAATTCACTATCTTAATAGTTATAGGACTATTTATTTTTTTCTTTTCTTTTTTTAATTTGGTACTGAAGATTGAACCCAGGGTCACTTTGCTACTGAGCCATATCACCAATCATTTTTATTTTTTATTTTGAGACAAGGTCTTGCTAAGTTGCCAAGGCTGGCCTTGAATTTGCCATCCTCCTGCCTCAGCCTCCTGAGCAGCTGGGATGACAGGCCTGCACCACTGAACCCAGTTTAAAGGGCTATTTAAATAATCTGTTTCATATTGGATGAGTTGTAATTGTTTGCCATTTTTGAGGAATTGAACAATTTCATCTAAATTGTCAAAATGATTTGTAAAGTACTTCTTTAAGTATTCTTTTGATATCTGCAGGAATTGTAGTGATATTCTTGTCTCATTTGTAATATTGATAGTATGCATCTTTTCTGTCTGTCTTGCTGGAAGTTTGTTAATTTCCTTGACATTTTCAAAGAACCAGTTCCTTGTTTCATTATCCCCCTAGTGTTTTTCTGTTTTCAGTTTCATTGACTTATGCTCTCATCTTGATTACATTCTTTCATCTATTGTCTTAGGTTTCTTTTGCTTTCTTTGGATTTCTTTTGCTCATTCTTAAAAATATCCTTTAGGTAGGAGACTAGATTACTGATTTGAAAATTTTCCTTTTTTGTATACAAAGTGTGTAATAAACTTCACTTTCCACAATTTTAAGCCATGTTTCATTGAAATGATTTTCGTTCAAATCACTGTGTTTTTCAAATGTCTTGAAACTTTCCTTTTGATCAGTAGGTAAAAGTATGCTGCTCAGACTCCAAGTGTTTGGAGGGTTTTGTGTTATCCTTCTGTTACTGAGTCATCGCCTGATTCCATTGTGAACTCACACTGTGCTTTCAGCCATTTGGGATGATTTGAGGCTATTTTATGGCCCAAGATGTGTTCCATCTGAGCCCATGTTCTGTTGTCAGTGAAGAGAAGTTCTGCTGCTAATGAATTTTATAAATGTCAAGTGAATCTGTTGGATGGTTTTGTTGCTGAACTCTCCTTTCCAACTGATTCAATGGTTGAGAAAGGGATGTTGAAGTCTTTAACTTGAACTGTGGTTTTTTTCATTTCTGTCATTTTGGGCAATTTTTGCTTCACAGATTTTTACAGCTGTGTTGTTTGGTGCGTACACATTCAAAATTACTATGTGTATTTGTGTGTTAAACATTTTTATTAACATCACTGTCCTTTTCCATCTCTGGTGTCATGTCCCTCGCCCGCAAGAAAGCACGACACAGGAATCTTCCTTCAGCAGTTTAATAAGGACCTTAATATTATAAAACCATGGTTTTTCTTCTTCTTTCTCTTGAGCTGAATTCATACACTTTTATACTCTTGCAATAGCCAATCTACTCCTGCCACTTGGCCTATGTTCATAGGTGCTCCCATTTGCAACAGTTAGCTCAACCAAATATGGGCTTGTTTACCTAGAAAGCACTTCAGGAAACCAGCACCATCTTATCATGGTGGCGAGGCGGCTCGCCACAGCTCCCCCTTCTTTATTTTATGAACACAGGTGAAGGTAGAGGCCCTATCCTACTGTGCAAAAGTGGCAAATAGTGAACGTCAGTCCCAGAGTGGCGCCTTCTCCGGACCTCATATCACCTAAGCCGATGCCTTTTTTCGTAGGGTGGGACGTGGACATCAAACCCACATGCAATAGGGCATGCCTTCCTTGAGGTTTAAAAATAAAACTCTCAAGTGCAGTGCTTTGCCTCGCATCCTGTGTCCATGAAGACATAGCGGTATAGAAAACCATACTAGGGGGAGCTTATCCAGCTTACGCAACTGCAAAGGCCTGAGGTAGGAAAACACATTACCCTTCTTGCCAATGCTGCACAATACAGGGGCACCATAAT
Organism: Sciurus carolinensis; assembly: GCF_902686445.1. NCBI lineage: Eukaryota > Metazoa > Chordata > Mammalia > Rodentia > Sciuridae > Sciurus > Sciurus carolinensis. The sequence continues at coordinate 560,329 of NW_025920126.1, read as the reverse complement.
GAACACAAGGCATACAGTAACAGTTCTCTCCTCCAACATTATTGTTATAGCTCAAGATTAAAGGTGGAAGTTACAAGGTAATTGAAGCTTTAATTAGTACAAGAAATCCCCAGGATGTAAATTCACAGTCCTTAAAGAAAAGTACATAGTAATTACAGCAGTACTCTGCAGACACCTAGCGTAAATGATAATTCTAACTCTAACAGAGATATATTAAAAATGTCACTTATTCCCGTGCCAGATTAGCCAACCACACAGAAGGTGACACCCCTTGTTCAATGGCTAACACAGCCTGAATTAACACCGCCTTTTCACGTGCTTGACGCACTCTTAGCTTGCAAATAAACCAAAGGCAAAGGCAAATGCCTGCAAAACAAATACATCCAAAGATCCCCACACCAACCCATTCTTTAAAATAACTAAAGGCAGAGGTGAGCCAGTTAGAGAACTGACTCAAAGTAACAGGCTCAACATGGGTGTCATTTAAAATCGCAATCTGCAATAATTGTTGATTCATCATCTTTTCAGCTTCTAGGGACCAATTGCCTGCAAGAAAGGCGGAAATCAAGTGGCTTTGATTTTTTGCTTCTTCATATCTTACAGGAGTTATACACATGTGTTTATGATTCCCGATGCATCCAACTTGTGTAATGTTGAAAAGTTCATCCAACTGTACTTGTAGTAAATCTATCCTTTGATTCGCCGCCAAGATCCCTGATAGGATATGTCTGTTGACGCGGTCCTGGGATTCTAGCACCTGTGCAGTTTGCTGTATGACTTGATTAATGGTTTGTGCTGTTTGAACTTGATTGGTCATGGCTAGAGCAGTGGTAGTGGCTGCAGCAGCAGAGACAGCAATAGCAGTTATTATGGCTGCGGTAATGCCAAAGTCTCTCTTTTCTCTGAAGAGGTTCACCAATGGAAAATTATCTGGATTGACCTCCACTGGGACAGGTACAAAGGTGGGTACTTTTACAATCACAGCAACAGATTCACTACCGTTCCAACACTCTGAAAGCAGGCAGGTAATATTGTCATTAGAACAATTTAAAATCACTTCTGAACTGTTTGATAATAGAAATAGAAAAAAGGGGGGGCAGGCGGCAAACAATGTCTGTCAGCCGCAGAATTATCATGTGCATCCAAAGTTAAAAAATTAATGGTAAAAAGAGCCAAAGACAAACGCTCTTTAGGAGTACGGCTTGCTCCTATTCCCCCTTTTTGTCTTTGCAAAAGTTCTTTAATTGTTCTATGAGCTCTCTCCATGATTCCCTGACCTTGGGGGTTGTAAGGTAAGCCATGAGTCAGTTGCACTCCCATAGTGGAGCAGAAAGAGGTGAATTGTTGACCAGTGTACGCTGGCCCATTATCTGTCTTCAAGGAGCATGGAAGGCCCCAGGCGGCCTAAGCCTCTAGGCAATGGGAGATGACATGATGGCCTTTTTCTCCTGCCAAAGCAGAGGCATGCATAATTCCAGAGAAAGTATCTACTGAGACATGAACATATTTTAGGGAACCAAACTCTGCAATATGAGTTACATCCATTTGCCAAATCATAAGAGGTCGCAAGCCTCGGGGGTTAACACCAAAAGAAGGGAGATGATGAAGTGGAACACAATGAGAACAATCTAAGACAATCTGTCTCGCTTCTGCTCGAGGAATAGAGAAGCGCTTACGAAGTGTTTGGGAGTTAACATGAAACTTATTATGAAAGTCTCGAGCACTGTCAAGAGAAGAAAGAAAACAAATTGTACGGGTAGCGGCATCTGCCCTTGTGTTTCCTTCAACAATAGGTCCAGGGAGAGCCGTATGAGCTCTTATATGTACAGGAAAAAAGGGTGCAGAACGACCCAAAATCAAATTTTGTAACTGAGTAAATAAAGATGAAACTTCGTTGTTAGGATTGATGGCACCCAAACTTTCCAACACCTTAAGTGCTCCTTAGAGAAGTCCTCTTATTCCCTGGGTTCAGGCTGACTGAGGGCAAAAGATCCAAATACTGGTGTATCTTGCCTTCTGTACTCCAATCTCTAAGTTTGATCTTAATCATCTAGCAAGCCAGTCTCACTAGTCATAAAGTAAGAGTACTGGGCTTTAACTTTAATGTCCATAACTTTACAGTTATTTACCCTTTTATCTAACTGGAGTCTGCATTAGTTCTGGAAGTTACCACTATTTGTTCTGGTATCTGTTACCACTATTTGTTAGGTGATGGCTTATTATCACAAGTTACCTAGGTTGCGTGTTCTTGAAGCAGCTACTTCTGCAAAACATTAATAGGTAACAGTTTTACAAAATGAAATAAGTAAGAGTAAAAATATATTCTGCTTGTATAATAGCTATTTTGAATTTTGACTGAGAACCACATTATATTCCCTATTTGAGATCATAGTAATTTTACAACAAAAAAAAACCAATCTTTTGATTATAACTTTAAATAAGCTGAAGTCTGACTTATTTTGGAGTCACTTTAACATGCAGTAAGGTGGGAGGCAGAACCTTATCTCAGGTGAGGCGTGGCTCCTTACAAATCTTAAGTGTTCTAATTTTGATGTTGATCTTTGCTTCTTCCTTAAATATCATTAAGTAGTCTACATATACTGTTTCCTGAGTCTATATAAACTTTATAATTAACACAATTTGACATTGTATCTAAAACATGAATTAAAGAAAGGCTGAGAGAGTTTTTAACTCTCCTTTTGTGTGATAAAGTGACAAAATACCTTTATGTTTCACAAAATTAACCTTTAAACAAGTCAGGCTCTAACTTTTATAAATACATTTATATTTGAAGTTCTTTATCTCAATGTAAAAAGTAACAAATTTTACACGTACCCCATTGATAGCAGGTCCTATAATAGAACATTAAATGATAGAAATAAATCCCTAATTAAAATTTACTCTTTATAAGTTTAAGATTACCATTACAGACAAGTTTAATCTGGAGAATAGCAGAGCTTAATAAATTCCTTGCTTTAAAACTTGTGTACCTGAAAAATATGAACACATTTCATGTACAACTAGAAACCATTTCACAATTACCTTGACACTTTTTTCTTACCAAATTTAGTTTCTTAAGAAAAATGTAGACTCTGTAACACAGTACAATACTTTAACAGTTGTTTAACCATAATTGTATACACCCCAATTTTTAAGACTAATTGTTCTAAAGAATAAAACTTAATAGACACAAAGTTAAGAGTAATTAGTGTTTCTAAGAAATACTTGCCATTTTACCATGTCATTTTACCATGTAGATTAAACTTTGGTTTATATCAGAACATTAGTATTTTACCTTAGGAAAAACCTTAAATAGCTTTGGCTGTTTACATGTTGAAACTTGCCCTTTATTTACATAGACGTTCTTAGCACTTACTTAGACCCTCATGTATTTCATCATACAAGCACTTTTTTACCCAGAAACATTTCCTTTTCTCTTTTAATAAATATATTTCCATATCCAGACCCTTTTATTTTCTCTTTCCTATCTGTTGACCCCTTTTTGTTCACATTCTGAAACAACTCTTATGAAATTTCTGAATTTAGATAAATTGCTCTATTTTAATAAGATTAAATATTGTGTTGTTTATAGTACTCTAATTGAAACACAGTTGAAACCTTTAGAACCCTTTGTATATAGAATTGTACTTGTTAAGACATAACTCTTAGTAACCTTGTTTTTAGTTTAGTGATGACACAAAGCAAGTTTAAACCCTTTTTATTTACCAACCTATGAAAACACCAATAATGTTTAAGTATGATACTCCATGGAATTTAAGGAGTTAAGAGTACTTGATGGTATTTAACAATTAGCATTTTAACTTTGCAAATTAATCAGATGTCTCTACAAACACATTTGAGTAATCCCATATATGTTAACTCGAATTCACTTATTCTGTAAAAACCAAGAAAGCAGGCAGGTGTCCTGAACAGTATTTGCTGTCTCTTTCCTGTTGAAGAAAAGTCCTAGAAACAATTGATATTAGACATTGTTTAACATCAACATTCCATTAGTTTGACCACCTAGAGACTTGCAAGTTATTTTTAAAGACATTTCACTTTTATTAGTTTACTCAATTTAAATTGAACCCTTTTAAATCACGTGAATAAAAGTATTTGGATCCATTTTTAAATTTTAATTTTAGGAGCGCTCAGTTTTGATACAGACAAAACGTGACACCAGACAGCACGACATAGAAATAACACAAAATCAAAGGCCTTGTAACTTTATAGGTGAATCTCCATTGCAATGTAACAGATGTTCAAAAACTTTAGTTGAATAAAAAATAGAACTGATCAAAAAGAAAAAAAAAATCATTAACCTAGGTATGCAGGATGAAAATTATGAGCTCAAAAATACAGCATTAAAGAAAAACAAAACAAAACAAGAATCCTGGAAAATGAGTTAATTCTGTGTAGCAGTCCAGAAGTTTAAAACAGACACCCTTTTGTTTTCTTTTTCTTTTTTTTTTATTTATTTATTTATTTATTTTTCTTTTTATTGTAAACAAATGGGATACATGTTGTTTCTCTGTCTGTACATGGCGTAAAGGCATACCATTTGTGTAATCATAAATTTACATAGGGTAATGTTGTTTGATTCATTCTGCCATTTTTTCCCTTCCCCCCCTCCCCTCCCACCCTTCCCCTCCATCTATACAGTCCTTCCTTCCTCCATTTCTGCCCCCCTCCCTAAACCCAACTCCAACCCCAACACTAACCCTTCCCACCCCCCATTATGTGTCATCATCCACTTATTAGCGATATCATTCTTCCTTTGGTTTTTTGAGATTGGCTTATCTCACTTAGCATGATATTCTCCAGTTTCATCCATTTGCCTGCAAATGCCATAATTTTATCGTTCTTTATGGCTGAGTAATATTCCATTGTATAAATATACCACATTTTCTTTATCCATTCATCAATTGAAGGACATCTAGGTTGGTTCCACAATCTGGCTATTGTGAACTGAGCAGCTATGAACATTGATGTGGCTGTATCCCTGTAATACGCTGATTTTAAGTCCTTTGGGTATAGGCCAAGGAGTGGGATAGCTGGGTCAAATGGTGTTTCCATTCCAAGTTTTCTAAGGAATCTCCACACTGCTTTCCAGAGTGGCTGCACTAATTTGCAGCCCCACCAGCAATGTAAGAGTGTACCTTTCTCCCCACATCCTCGCCAACACCTGTTGTTGGTTGTATTCTTGATAATTGCCATTCTAATTGGGGTGAGATGGAATCTTAGGGTGGTTTTGATTTGCATTTCTCTTATTACTAGAGATGTTGAACATTTTTTCCATATGTTTGTTGATTGCTTATATATCTTCTTCTGTGAAGTGTCTATTCATTTCCTTAGCCCATTTGTCAATTGGATTATTTACATTCTTGGTGTAGAGTTTTTTGAGTTCTTTATAGATTCTGGAGATTAGCGCTCTATCTGAAGTATGATTGGCAAAGATTTTCTCCCACTCTGTAGGCTCTTTCTTCGCATTGCTGATAGTTTCCTTTACTGAGAGAAAGCTTTTTAGTTTGAATCTATCCCAGTTATTAATTCTTGCTTTTATTTCTTGTGCTATGGGAGTCCTGTTGAGGAAGTCTGGTCCTAAGCCGACATGTTGAAGCTCTGGAACTACTTTTTCTTCTATAAGATGCAAGGTCTCTGGTCTGATTCCGAGATCCTTAATCCATTTTGAGTTTAGTTTTGTGCATGGTGAGAGATATGGGTTTAGTTTCATTCTGTTGCATATGGATTTCTAATTCTCCCAGCACCATTTGTTGAAGAGGCTATCTTTTCTCCATTGCATATTTTTGGCCCCTTTGTCTAGTATGAGAAAATTATATTTATTTGGGTTTGTGTCCGTGTCCTCTATTCTGTACCATTGATCCACCTTTCTATTTTGGTACCAATACCATGCCGTTTTTGTTACTATTGCTTTGTAGTAGAGTTGAAGATCTGGTATTGCGATACCCCCTGCTTCATATCCTTAATGAACATCGAAGCAAAAATTCTAAACAAAATTTTAGCATATCGCATACAAAAACATATTAAAAAGATAGTGCACCATGATCAAGTGGGTTTCATACCAGGGATGCAAGGTTGGTTCAACATCAGAAAATCAATAAATGTCATTCACCATATCAATAGACTTAAAGTCAAGAATCACATGATTATTTCGATAGATGCAGAAAAAGCATTTGATAAAATACAGCACCCCTTCATGCTCAAAACACTAGAAAAAATAGGGATAGTGGGAACATTCCTTAACATTGTAAAGGCCATCTATGCTAAACCCATTGCTAATATCATTCTAAATGGTGAAAAACTGAAAGCATTCCCTCTAAAAACTGGAACAAGGCAGGGATGCCCTCTTTCACCACTTCTATTCAATATCGTCCTTGAAACTCTAGTCAGAGCAATTAGACAGACCAAAGAAATTAAAGGGATACGAATAGGAAAAGAAGAACTAAAACTATCCCTATTTGCTGATGATATGATGTATACTTAGAGGAACCAGGAAATTCCACCAGAAAACTTTTAGATCTCATAAGTGAATTCAGTAAAGTAGCGGGATATAAGATCAATGCACATAAATCAAAGGCATTTTTATATATAAGCGATGAATCTTCAGAAAGAGAAATTAGGAAAACTACCCCATTCACAATAGCTTCGAAAAAAAATAAAGTATTTGGGAATCAATCTCACAAAAGAGGTGAAAGACCTCTACAATGAGAACTACAGAACACTAAAGAAAGAAATTCAAGAAAACCTTAGAAGAGGGAAAGATCTCCCATGTTCTTGGATAGGAAGAATTAATATTGTCAAAATGGCCATACTACCAAAAGTGCTGTACAGATTCAATGCAATTCCAATTAAAATCCCAATGATGTACCTTACAGAAATAGAGCAAGCAATTATGAAATTCATCTGGAAGAATAAAAAACCCAGAATAGCTAAAGCAATCCTTGGCAGAAAGAGTGAAGCAGGGGGTATCGCAATACCATATCTTCAACTCTACTACAAAGCAATAGTAACAAAAACGGCATGTTTTCTTTTTCTTATCTTCAGGTTACCCCCCCTTTCCCGCTGAGACTGTTGCAGTTTGCATTCCAATGCAGGCTTCAGCAAGGCCAGGCAGGGAGGAGGGAGGATCACCCAGGACTTTTTAACCCTTTTTCTTCCTGGTTGAGAAATCAGGTTAGGTTTGAATGCAGAAAATCACAAAACATTATTTCTTACTCCTTTTGAGGAATGGAGCTGCTGAGCTCTCTGCCTAGGGGGAGGACTGCTTCAAGGACATGGGTGTTCCCTCCCTAGGTGGCCATGGAGCTGCGTGGAAGGGATCAGGAGGGGGGCCTTTTACTGTCTCTTGTGATAGTTTCTCTTGATCCAACAAGCCCTTATCTAAAAACCAAGGGGCTTTGTCTTCTACAGTTTTTAAAAACTTCCTAGCTGAGGAAACCTTTAAAGGTGCTTCATTAGCCTTTAATAAAGCCTTTAATAGTCCTTCCATGCGAAGGAAGGCAGCGGCTAAGCCTGCATTTGTTAACGGGCCACCTATTTCTCTACAAGCTTTCATCCATGCCTCTATGTCTTTGCTTTTAAATGGATTAATAGCATTTCTGCATTCTCTTGTACATTGTTCATATACTAATTGTTTAATTAAAGGCATAGCTACATTAGCATCCCCGAAGGTCTTCCCTGCTGCATCTACCATTCTAGCCACGAAATCTGAAAAAGCTTCTGTGGGGCCTTGGACAATTTTTGTTAAGTTACCTCGCACCTCTCCTTTATTAGGGAGTGCTTTCCAGGCAGCAATGCAGATTTTATTAATTTGTTCATAAACCTCTAATGGAAAGCCTGTTTGCTGATTGTCAAATCTACCCTGCCCCAGAAGCATATCCACATCCCAGGCAGGTTTGCCCATAGCTTGGTTACGTGCAGCCTGTTCATTGGCCCCCTCTAACACGAAGGCTCTCCAGTCTAAATATTTACCTGGGGAAACAAGCTTTCACTAAACTGGCCCACTCCGTGGGGCTCATGCAGAATCTATTGAGCCCCTCTATTTGGGCGATAGTAAAAGCAGCATCCACACCATAAGTGTGGACAGATTCTGCTATATTCATTATCGTTTTAAATTCTATGGGTTCCTGATGTCTTCCCCCATCATTGTCCTGAAATACAGGACAGGCAAACCCCAACTCTACATGGGCAGCCCTCCAAGCTGCAGAGTTAAAAGCTCTACCCGTGCCTGGAACCCCTCCCACATATGGGGGAGGATCATAGGCTAGAGCTGGCTTCTGTTCTTCCTCATAGTCCTTCTGTCTGAAATCTTTTTGCCTCTTAGTTCCCCCTTCTTTTATTTTCACCTTCCGTAAGTGCTGCGTTAGCTCTTTCACTTCCTCATCACCGTCTGATTCTGACTTCCCTGTGTCTTCTGGTGTTCTAAGGGCTTTTAAATCTGGGTATAGTCTCCTCTTTGGAATAGTTCCATAAACCTGCTCTCCTGCACTATGTTTACTGGAAGTACTCATAGAATCCTCGGACTTCTCCTCATGTAGTTGTTCAAGAACTTCCTGTCCTTTATGAATAGCTTCCTGACATCTACCATCAAGAATACATCCTTTTATTAATTTCCATAGCGGTATCACTCCTTTCTCCAATTGTCCCTGCTCCTGAAGGAAATCCAAATCTCTTTCCAACTTATCCCAACTGGCAGGAGTCAAGCTTCTGGAGACAGCAAACCATGGGGCTGCCTTATCAATTCTTACAAGGAATGTTTCTAAAGTGCTGCGTTTGACCTTGAGCTCTTTGGAGCGCAACAAAAAATCTAAAGACTGTACTAATGAACTAGATGGAGAATTGCCCATAATGAAAGCAGCATTCAGAGCAAGCAGAATGAAAGCAAAAACAAAATATCTTTCTTTCTTTGTTAATCGACTATGCAGGTCGATTCAATATTTTTCTTTGTTAATCGACTATGCAAGGTCAATTCCCGCTTTGTTAATCGACTATGCAAGGTCGATTCAATATTTTTCTTTGTTAATTGACTATGCAAGGTCGATTCCCGCTTTGTTAATCGACTATGCAAGGTCGATTCCCGCCCTCTCTTATCTATAGAGGAGCGCCACTCTTACCTGTGGTACTTACCAGTGCACCCCCTAACCACTGAAAGTTCTAAATTCCAGGGTTTCGGCACCACTTGTCGTGTCCCTCGCCCGCAAGAAAGCACGACACAGGAATCTTCCTTCCTTAATATTATAAAACCACGGTTTTTCTTCTTCTTTCTCTTGAGCTGAATTCATACACTTTTATACTCTTGCAATAGCCAATCTACTCCTGCCACTTGGCCTATGTTCATAGGTGCTCCCATTTGCAACAGTTAGCTCAACCAAATATGGGCTTGTTTACCTAGAAAGCACTTCAGGAAACCAGCGCCATCTTATCATGGTGGCGAGGCGGCTCGCCACACTCTGGTACTATTCTTTGCTCTGAAGTGTACTTTATCTGATATTAATATAGCAATTCACGTTTTGTTTTTGAATTTTTTGGGACCAGAGTTTGAACCCAGGGGAGGTAACCACTGAGCCATATCCCAGCTGTTTTTACATATTATTTAAGGTAGGATCTTCCTAAGTTCTTAGGGCCTTGCTAACTTGCTGAAACTGACTTTGAGTTTGTGTTCCTCTTCCTTTGAACTCCTGAGTGGCTGGGATTAGAGGCATGTGCCACTCCTGGTTTTTAAAATTTTGTTTAGTGTTCGGTAGTGTTACTGTCTTTTTATTTTTAACCTGCTTTAATTTTTATATTTGTCTTTTAAATATTCACTCTGACAATTGGTTCCTTATGTGATGTATACCGACCATTTCTATTAAATATAATAATTGCTATGTTAGGATTTAAATTGTGCAATTTTATTTTGCTTTGTTTTGCATCTGTTTTTTTTTTTCTGCCTTCCTGTAATTATTTGATTTTTTAAAAAATGTGTTGGATCTATGTGTTCTGTAGTTTTTCAAAGAATATATCTTTGTATAACTTTTCTGGTGATTTTTTGTTTTCCATGTATGCAACCTAGTCTACTGGTATTGTTATTGTATCAGTTTGAGTAAAGTATAGAAACCTAACCTCCCTTTACTTTCCCTCATTTATAATATATTATCTCAAATATTTTCTCCATTACATTAAGAATCTCATTAGTCATTAATGTAATTTATATCAATCATAAAAATTGTAAAGAAAACTTTAAGAGTGTGTCATTTACATAAAGTGGACCAAAGTGAAGGATATTATGTTAAGTTAAATAAGTCCAACACAGAGAAGTCCTGAATGTTCTCTCTCACATGTGGAGGCTACAAATGTTGACCCAAGGATGACCCAAGGATGACTAGAGGCTGTGGAAGGAGGAAAGTGGGAAAAGGGAGGCTGGATTTGATCAGTGCATGCCACATGTGTGATTAGAAATATTACACTGAGCCCCAATAATTGTAATAAAAATGTCAACAAAAATAATTTAAAGTATTTTTAGTTAAGAATTTTTTTAATTTGAAAGAGAGAAAAACATGAGAATAGTAACCTGTTTTACTTGCCCATATTATTGCTCATCAACATATTTTTTTAACTTTATTTTTATTGTAGACAAATGGGATACATGTTGTTTCTGTTTGTACATGGAGTAACAGTATATCATTTGCATAATCATACATTTACATAGGGTAATGATGTTTGATTCATTCTGTTATTTTTTCCTTCCCCCACCCCTCCCACCCCACTTTTCCCTCTATACAGTCCTTCCTTCCTCCATTCTTGCCCCCCAACCCCCCATTATGCATCATCATTCGATTATCAGCGAGATCATTCTTCCTTTGGATTTTTGAGATTGGTTTATCTCACATAGCATGATATTCTCCAATTTCATCCATTTGGCTGCAAATGCCATAATTTTATCATTCTTTAAGGCAGAGTAATATTCCATTGCATATATATATATATATATATATATATATATATATATATATATATACCACAGGTTCTTTATCCATTCATCTATTGAAGGACATATAGATTGGTTCCACAATCTGGCTATTGTGAATGGAGCAGCTATGAACATTGTTGTGGCTGTATCTCTGTAGTATGCTAATTTTAAGTCCTTTGGGTACAGAACAAGGAGTGGGATAGCTGGGTCAAATGGTGGTTCCATTCCAAGCTTTCTGAGGAATCTCCATACTGCTTTCCAGAGTGGCTGCACTAATTTGCAACCCCACCAGCAATGTATGAGTGTACCGTTTTCCCCACATCCTCTCCAACACCTATTGTTGCTAGTATTCTTGATAATCGCCATTCTAATTGAGGTGAAGTGGAATCTTAGGGTGGTTTTGATGCATTTCTCTTATTACAAGAGATGTTGAACATTTTTTCATATATCTGTTGATTGCTTGTAGATATTCTTCTGTGAAGTGTCTGTTCATTTCCTTAGCCATTTGTTGATTGGATTATTTGTATTCTTGCTGTATAGTTCTTTGAGTTCTTTATAGATTCTGGAAATTAGTGCTCTATCTGAAGTATGAGTGGCAAAGATATTCTCCCACTCTGTAGGATCTCTCTTCACATTGCTGATAGTTTCCTTTGCTGAGAGAAAGCTTTTTAGTTTAAATCTATCCCAGTTATTGATTCTTGCTTTTATTTCTTGTGCTATGGGAGTTCTGTTAAGGAATTCTGATCCTAAACCAACAAGTTGAAGATTTGGACCTACTTATAAGATGCAGGTTCTCTGGTCTGATTCCGAGGTCCTTGATCCATTTTGAGTTTATTTTTGTGCAGGGTGAGAGATAGCGGTTTAATTTCATTCTGCTGCATATGGATTTCCAGTTTTCCCAACACCATTTGTTGAAAAGGCTATCTTTTCTCCATTGCTTATTTTTGACCACTTTGTCTAGTATAAGAAAATTGTATTTATTTTGGTTTGTGTCTGTGTCCTCTATTCTGTACCATTGATCTTCCTGTCTATTTTGGTGCCAATACCATGCGATTTTTGTTACTATTGCTTTATAGTATAGTTGAAGGTCTGGTATTGCGATACACCCTGCTTCACTCTTCCTGCTAAGGATTGCTTTAGCTATTCTGGGTTTCTTATTCTTCGAGATGAATTTCATGATTGCTTGCTCTATTTCTGTGAAGTACATCATTGGGATTTGAATTGGAATTGCGTTGAATCATTATAGCACTTTTGGTAGTATGGCCATTTTGACAATATTAGTTCTGCCTATCCAAGGACATGGGAGATCTTTCCATCTTCTAAGGTTTTATTTAATTTCTTTCTTTAGTGTTCTGTAGTCCTCATTGTAGAGATCTTTCACCTTTTTTGTTAGATTGATTCATAAGTATTTTATTTTTTTCAAAGTTATTGTGAATGGGGTAGTTCTCCTAACTTCTCTTTCTGAAGGTTCATCACTTATGTATAAAAATGCATTGGATTTTTGAGCATTGATCTTATATCCCGCTACTTTACTGAATTCACTTATGAGTTCTAAAAGTTTTCTGATGGAATTTCCAGGTTCCTCTAAATATATAATCATGTCTCCAGCAAATAGGGATATTTTGAGTTCTACTTTTCCTTTTCATATCCCTTTAATTTCCTTGGTCTGTCTAATTACTCTGGCTAGAGTTTTGAGAACAATGTTGAACAGAAGTGGTGAAAGAGGGCATCCATGACTTGTTTCAGTTTTTAGGGGGAATGCTTTCAGTTTTTCACCATTTAGGATGATATTGGCCATTGGCTTAGCATAGATGACCTTTACAATGTTAAGGAATGTTCCCACTATCCCTATTTTTTCTAGTGTTTTGAGCATGAAGGGATGCTGTATTTTATCAAATGCTTTTTCTGCATCTATCGTAATAATCATGTGATTCTTGACTTTAAATCTGTTGATATGGTGAATTACATGTATTGATTTCCAAATATTGTACCAAACTTGCATGCCTGGGAGTAAGTCCACTTGTTCATGGTGCATTATATTTTAAATACATTTTTGTATGCGATTTGCTAAGATTTTGTTGAGAATTTTTGCATCAATGTTCACTAAGGATATTGGTCTGAAATTTTATTTTCTCAATGTGTCCCTGTCTGGTTTAGGTTTCAGGGTGATATCGGCTTCATAGAATGAGTTTGGGAGGGTTCCCTCCTCCTCTATTTCTTCAAATACTTTGAGAAGTATTGGAATGAGCTCTTCTTTAAAGGTTTTGTAGAACTAGGCTGAGAACCCATCTGGTCCTGGTCTTGCCTTGTTGGTAGGCTTTGATGACTTCTTCTATTTCATTACTTGAAATTGGTCTATTTAAGTTGTGTATGTCCTCCTGGTTCAGTTTAGGTAATTCATATGTCTCTAGAAACCTGTTGATGTCTTTGAGATTTTCTATTTTGTTGGAGTATGCATTTTCAAAATAGCTTCTAATTATGTTTTGTATTTCAGTCGTGTCTGTTGTGATATTTCCTTGTTCATTCCAAATTTTAGTAATTTGAGTTTTCTCTCTCCTTCTGTTTGTTAGTGTGGCTATTATCAATTTTGTTTATTTTTTCAAGGAACCAACTATTTATTTTGTCGATTTTTTTATTGTTTCTTTTGTTTCAATTTTGTTGATTTCAGCTCTGATTTTAGGTATTTTCTATCTTCTACTACTTGTGCTGTTGCTCTGTTCTTCTTTTTCTAGGGCTTTGAGCTATAGTTTTAGGTCGTTTATTTTTTTTATTTTTTTCTTCTTTTATTGAATGTGCTCCATGAAATAAATTTTTCTCTAAGTAGTGCTTTCATAATGTCCCAGAGATTTTGATATGATCTATCTTTGTTCTCATTTACCTCGAAGAATTTTTTAATTTCCTTCTTGATGTCTTCTGTTATCCATTCATCATGCAATAGCATATTATTTAATCTCCAGGTGTTGAAGTAGTTTCTGTTTTTTACTCTATGATTTATTTCTAATTTCAATCCATTATGATCTGATAGAATACAAGGTAGTATCTCTATCTTCTTGTATTTGCTAACATTAGCTTTGAGGCTTAAAATATGGTCTACTTTAGAGAAAGATCCATGTACTGCAGAGAAGAAAGTGTATTTGCTCTTTGTTGGATGGTATATTCTATATATGTCATAAAGTCTAAATTATTGATTGTGTTATTGAGATCTATGGTTTCTTTGTTCAATTTTTGTTTGGAGGATCTGTCCAGTGGTGTGTTAAAATCACCTAGTATTATTGCATTGTGGTATATTTGATTTCTGGAATTGAGAAGGATTTGTTTGACATACATGGATGAGCCAATGTTTGGGGTATAGATGTTTATGATTGTTATCTTGCTGATTTATGCTTCCCTTAAGCAGTATGAAATGTCCTTCTTTATCCCTTCTGACTACCTTTGGCTTGAAGTTCACATTATCTGACATGAGGATGGATACTCCGGCTTTTTTCCTGAGTCCATGTGCATGGTATATTTCTTCCCATCCTTTCTCCTTTAGTCTATGGGTATCTCTTTCTATGAGATGAGTCTCTTGTAGACAACAAATTGTTGGTTATTTCTTTTTAATCCAATCTGCCAATCAACGTCTTTTGATTGATGAGTTCAGGCCATTAACATTCTGGGTTATTATTGAGATATGATTTGTTTTCCTGATCATTTGGCTGTTTTTTTTTTTTTCACACACCATGGTTTCTCTATATTTGGCTGTTCCTTTAGGGTGTTTCCTCCCTTTGCTGATTTACATTGTTGTTTTTTCATCTCTTCCTCATGGAATATTTTGCTGAGAATGTTCTTTAGTGCCAGGTATTTTTTTGTAAATTCTTTTAGCTTAGGTTTATCATGGAAGGATTTTATTTCATCGTCAAATCTGAAGGTAAGTTTTGCTGGATATAAGATTCTTGTTTGGCATCCATTTTCTTTCAGAGCTCGAAAATGTTGTTCCAGGCCCTTCTAGCTTTTAGGGTCTGGGTTGAAAAATCTGCTGATATTCGTATTGGTTTCCCCCTGAATGTAATTTGATTTTTTCTCTCACAGCCTTTAAAATTCTGTCTTGATATTTTATGTTAGGTATTTTCATGATAATGTGCCTTTGTGTGGGTCTGTTTTAATTTTGTATATTTGGAGTCCTATAAGACTCTTGTATTTGATTTTCCATTTCATTCCTCAGCTTTGGGAAATTTTCTGATATTATTTAATTGAATACATTGTTCATTCCTTTGATTTGTTCCTTTAAGCCTTCCTCAATCCCAATAATTCTCAAATTGGCCTTTTCATGATATCCCATAGTTCTTGGAGATTCTGTTTATGATTTCTTACCATCTTCTCTGTTTGTTCAACTTTGTTTTCAAGGTTAAATATTTTGTCTTCAATGTCTGAGGTTCTGTCTTCCAGGTGTTCTATCCTATTGGTTATGCTTTCTATGGAGTTCTTAATTTGGTTTATTGTTTCCTTCATTTCAAGGATTTCTATTTGTTTTTTTTTTTCAATATCTCTAACTCTTTATTGAAATGATCTTTTACTTCCTGTATTTGCTTTTTTAACTGTCAATTGGTGCGATCATTCAATGCCTACATTTGCTCTTTCATCTCATCGTTTGCTTCCCTGATCATTTTAATTATGTACATTCTGAACTCCCTTTCTGTCATTTCTTCTGTCATGCTGTCGTTGGATTTTACTGATGTAACATCTAGATATGTTTGGGGCATTTTCTTCCCTTGTTTTCTCATATTGTTCATGAATCAGTGGGTCATTAAGATATTGCAGATTTCCTCTATTGACTTATAATGTCTCAGAAGATTGCTAGTACATCCCCTCTTATCCTTCAGTAGCCTGAAGTCTTGGAGGAAGTTGATAATGCGGTGCTCCACAAGGAAGCTGCCTCTCTAGGGGTGGTTACCCTCAGGTGGGGTATATTCCCTGATAGCGGGCAGAGGTGCCTCCACTTGTTGACCAATGGTCATCCAAAGGGAACTAGGCTGCGGGCTGAAGCAAGGCCTGTTTGTGCCTGTGTCTGGTTTTACTGTCCTTGTGGGAAAACCTCACCCGGCGGGGAAGACTCACCCGGTGGGGCAGTCTCACTGGTCAGTTCCCCTCCTAAAGGTTCCCCTCAATCTACAACTACCACCTGGGCTGGGTTGCCTTCCACTGCAACGTTCTCATGGGCCCGGACCTACCTCCTGGGCCGGGAGCCTCACCCTTCGCAGACGAGTCTCCTTAGGCTGCCTCTCCTCAGACAATCTGCCCACAGTCCTGGAACCTTTGCTCCGCCCCTAAGCGTGTCTCTGTGTGGCTCTTCCACCAAGAAGCCGCCTAGGTCCTGGGACCCTGCTCTGCACCTAATCGCCTGGCTATGCGGCCCCTCCTCTGAGCCGCCACCTGGAGCCCTGTACAATAGCTCTGAGTCCCAGAGACCCACCGCACACCTCTTCCTCCGGACAATGGGAAAGGCACAAGTGTTGAAGATCTGACCCCTCTGCAGCAGTGCTCAGAGGCAGAGCTTTTGGAAAGTGATTTGCATCACAAGGGCTCTGACCACCTCAGTGGATCAATCTCTTCATCAGTTCATAGGTGAATGGTGATTGAATGGTGGTACAAACCACAGGAGATGGGATCTATTTAGAGGAAGCTGGTCATGGGGAGCATGCCCTGGGGACTATACCTTGTCTCCGGCTCCTCCTTTTCTTTCCCTCTGTCTCTCCCTCTCTTCCTGCCCCTGCTATCTCCTTCCTGGATGCCATGAGCTAAGCAACATTTTTTACCCCACCCTTCTACCATGATGTTCTGCCTCACCTCAGGCCCACAGCAATGGAGCTGGCCAACCATGGACTGAAATATCTGAAACGATGAGCCAAATACAACTTTCCTCCTCTATGTCAATGTCCTCAGGTATTTTGTTCCAGTGATGAAAAACTAACATGTACACCTGACTCACAGAACCTCCAAATTTCGCCACACTCATTTGGCACTCTGGAGAATGGTGTTCCTCCAGTGAATGTGGGGCTGACTGGGGACTGTGACTCACTGCCTCTGCCTGGCATTGAGGGACCACTGGATCAAACATCATCGGCCCAGGAAAAGGCTCAACATCTGAAGCATGTTTTCTGCTGAGTATCACTTTGACACCATTGTAAAGCCAAAAATGGTGTTAGTCCAACTATTGTTGTTTGGGGACCATCTGTCTCTGTAACTTGAGTGGTGCCTCTAGAACTCTGCCTGAGTCCCCTCCCTCTGTGCCACCATCACTAAAGGGTGCAATCAGGAGAAAATATTCTGTAAAGTGAGCAGAACCCCAAACCACAGAGACTATACCTATCAACAGTTTTTTCTAATCTTAAAAGAAAAGGTACAAAGCAAAAGAGTAGGGGCTGGGGAGATAGCTCAGTTGGTACAGTGCTTGCCTCGCATGCACAAGGCCCTGTGTTCAAACCCCGGTACCACAAAAAACAAAATAAAAGGCTATAAAGTAATTTTTTTTTTCTGGACTAAATACAAAGAGACAAGTTTCCACCAATTCTGAGTGGAAGGCTGTGCTGAAGGACCTCATATTCATCAAAACAGAGGAGGTTGGGGTGAGAGGTGAGGAGTGAGGGGTGAGGGGTGGACCCAGGGGAGGGAGCCACCACAGAAATGGTAGAGAAAGCAACCCCAGGGCAAAGAGCGAGACCATAAAAGGGGGGGGGGATCATAAAAGAACCTGAAATGCTTCTTCAAGAATTCTTTTCAGTCAAATGGAAGCAGCGTTTCCTGTAATTGCCCTTTCATGGGACTTGAGTGGATATTAAGGGGGCTTCTCTTTAGAAAAGGGAAGAGGGCCTTGGGCTGTATTTGGATCCTGTCTTCACAGTGAGATAATCTCCCTAGATCTCATTGGGGATCTCACTGAATCCCAGGGCAGGCTAACCTCAGGCTACAAAGTTGAAATCATTGCCAAAAAAGGCCTTTCAGTTGGAAAAAGTGTCACAGGACATGGGCAGTCCCAAACCCAGGAAGGCTGGTATGCAGTGGCAAGCACTCTACCTCATAATGACACAGCCTTAGTGTCCCTGTTTTCCAAGTTTCTGTGCTTGCCTGTGCATAGGAAAATCCCTAGCCTATAGAAGGAAGATCGTGAAACTGAGAAAAGTCCCAGTCAAGGATAACAGATCCAGACTCCAACAACAGGAGAGAACCCAACCAACATGGGCTGAAGGGGAGGAGATCTTTTGCAAGGTCAAGGAAGAGAGCAAGAAATAAAAGCATCACTGGCAAACGTGGTAGCTGCTGAAAACGAAAGGAAAGAGCAATCATAGGGAAAAATCAGCTTGGGATGCTGTGATAATCCCTCTTGATATTCTGTAACTGATGATCTTGAAATCATGGGTCAAAAGAATGTCCAGGATTGCTTGCATCCGTATTTCCCTGTGTTTTCACAGGTGTGTGGAAATCTTATACAGATTCTCTGACCAACCTCAGCATCAGTTTCGCTTCCTGCCAAGGAGGGACACCCCTACTTAACGACTTCCTGCCACCATAGTAACAAAGGCGCTCGCCCATTCTTGTTCCTCACTCCTTCTCTCTCTAGGCCAACTCCGGTGCTCCCCCGTGTGGCTCTGCCTGGTACTGCATGTTCCCTTCTCCCAGGAACTGTGAGTAATAAACTCTTCTATCCAAGGCACTTGTCCCTTTGTCATCTCCCCCTAGCTGAATAAATGAATCCCAAATGCATTTAAAACAGGTACAAAACATCCTTCTGGATCCTTAATAGCGCAGACACTTCTAAACTGTATTTATTTAAGTCTAAGAGACAGACTTATGGGATTTTTTTTCTAATTTTTAACTGTCTTTTTAGTTATACATGGCAGTAGAGTGCATTCTGACACATCATACCTACGTGGAGTGTGACTTCCAATTCTTGTGGTTGGACATGGTGCGGAGTTTCACTGGTTGTGTGTTCATATATGAACATGGGAAAGTGACGTCCCCTTCATTCCACTGTCTTTCCTATTCCCATCCTCCTCCCTTTCCCTTCATTATGCTTTGTGTAATCCAGTGAACTTCTATTCTCCCTCCCCCAACCTGCCTTATCATGTGTCAGCATCTGCATATCAGAGAGAACATTTGACCTTTGGTTTTTTGGGGACTGGCTTATTTCACTTAGCCTGATAGTCTCTAGTTCCATCCATTTACCAGCATATGCCTTCATTTCATTCTTCTTTATGACTGAGTAACATTCCATTGTGTATATATGCCTATGCAGTTTTGAAGGTAGAATTCACAAACTAATGATCCATGACTAATGGGTTTTGATTACACAAAACCAATGAGTGCTTCACCTGACTCACCTCCTTTTATCCTCACCCCAGCTCTATGAGGCAGTTCCCCTCATTTCTTCCACTTCATCATGACGAAAGGATCAAAGTCAGTGAAGAAGGAGCTTGAGGTGACTCAGTGGGTGGGCACAGTGCTCAGAGGCAGTGTGTTGGCGGAGGCTGTTTCTAACCCTGTACTCATGCTTACTTCACACACACTAGTGATCTTTGTTTCTTCTTCTCATTGTGACTTGTCACATAGTTATCAACAACAGACATTCCCTAAAAGCATCATTATTTTAGGCACCAAGGATTCCTATCTAAAAAAAAAAAAAAAAAAAAAAAAAAAACAGAAAAAACCAGCCCTGCTTTTAGGCAAGATAACCAGAACATACCAGACCATGGTAACTTTCACTGAGAACTACTCAGGTAGACAAGGGGTCCTGTGAATGCAAGAGCTTGGAGATGACAGGCTTTGGAGTAGCAGGGATGGGGTGAAGGTGGGCACCGGGAAAGGCTGGATACCATGGGCCATGAGGGAAAGAGAGGGATTGGAACATGGAGAGGTAAGGCCTGGGCATGTGGGAAGATGGAGAAACGATTGCATGTGGCACATTGCAGTTCTGCAATAATGACCTTGTCTTGATTTGAGGTTTAGGTTGACATTGGAGAGGTTGGGAAGGTGTCAAAGAGTGCTCCCCCATGATGCTAAGGGTTCTTGTGCAAAAGCCACCTGTTGTGGAGGAGGTGAGAGAATCGAGAAAGGGAAAACAGTACCAGCAAGTGAGACACCAGAAGAGAAGACGGGGTGGGGGCGGGGAGCTCTCTGAGGTCAGGCAGGGCTGAATCAAGGCTCACAAGGGACAAGAGAAAAGAAAGGGATGGGGCTGCCGTGACAGAGTCCTCGGCAACACAAGAGTCTTAGGCAGACATCCCAGCCTGGGTAGAGAAGGGCCTGTAATCAACATTACTGATTGTGTTAGTCAGCTGTCAGCCACTATGACAAAATACCTGAGATAATTAACTAACAAAGAGAAAAGGATTCTTTTGGCTCCCAGGTTTAGAGGTTCCAGTCGCATTTCTTTGGGCTGGTGGCAAAGCAGCCAGTCCATCATGATGGGAATGTGTAAGCAGAGCAAAATCAGTCACCTCCTGGCTAGGAAATATAAGAGAAAGGGTCCAGGGTCCCCATGATCCCCTTCAAGGGTATGCCCTGAATTACCTGAGGACCTCCTCTGCCCTGCCTCTGAGTGGGGCCATGATTGAACCCTGGCACTGTGGCACATGTCTGTAATCCCAGCAGTTCGGGAGGCTGAGGCAGGAGGATCATGAATTCAGAGCCAGCCTCAGCACTTAGTGAGGCCCTAGGCAACTCGGTGACACCCTGTCTCTAAATAAAATACAAAAAAGGACTGAGGATGTGTCAGTGTTTGAGTGGCCCTGAGTTCAATCCCCAGTACCCACCGCCCCCTCCTCCCCCAAAAAAAGACCCACTAATGAAGCTCTTACCCTCTTTCTTCATATTAAGTCCCACCAAAAGTATCTGGAAAGGTGGCCTCAAGTGGATTTTTGATAACTTGAATTATGAAGTCCCCACACTAATATGCTTGTAAGGAAAACATTTGCTTCAAGCAATTTTCTGTCAATTTTTCTGTTTTTAGTTAAAAAAATCATGAAAGAAAATGGAAAGTTTAGGTGTTGAAAAGGGATATCCTACATTACACGTGATCCTACCCTCTGGAGATATTGACAGCTCTTATTTGTATTAAGTAACCTTCAAGATTTCATACATGTCGTGTAAACACCTGTGTGTACAGATAGACTTGTTTTATAAAGAAACCAGCGAAATTGTACACGATATTCTGCCTTCTTCACTCACCTACGTACCTTTATTTGATTTCTAGGCCAAGAAATTCATACAGTGTACATGCATATGTAAAAATATTTTTTGCCTACCAGTTGTATTATGAATGTCCCATGATTTGTTTGTATATTTTCTTTCTTTCTTTCATCTTTTTTGGCACAGGGTATTGAACTCAGAGACACTCAACATTGAGCTGCATCCCCAGCCTGTTTTTTGTTTTATTTAGAGACAGGGTCTCACTGAGTTGCTTAGGGCCTCACTAAGTGACTGAGGCTGCTTTGGAACTCACTACCCTCAGCCTCACTGCCTCAGTCTCCCAAGCTGCTGGGATTACAGGCCTGCGCCCCTGTGCCTGGCTGCTACTTGCTTTCTTTGTTATGCCTTACACACAGTGTATTAGTAAACATCATTAGATGCATTTCTAAGTACTTGTCTGATTATTCAGGTGATTATAAAAAAATAGAAAAATTTTTTTTCCTCAGATTTTTTTCTCCTTTGTTGATTTCAGTATTCCTCTGCATCTCTAAACATCTGTTAGCCATAATTTTTCCTTCAACCTATTTCCTTTCAGGTCATCTCCCTTGAACAATAACTACACAGATCTCTCATGATGAAGAATTCCCTGTAACTGATGTAGACACTCTGTCTTTGAGGAGGAGGATGGTGAGTTCTTATTCCTAAAGGTGGGCTAGGTCTAGTGACTTCCTTGCAAGGAGTAGAAGAGGAAGAAGGAGGAAAAAAGAGAGTGGAGACCCATGACCATCTCACCCCAGCCAGGTGAGGAAGGCCCGCATCAGAGACCAGAGGACATCTGGATGACTCTTCCCCCTGATAAGATGTGATCAAAACAGTATTCCACCTCCCTACCCCAAAACACAGGGCTCATCACCAAAATAACACCAGGCAGTATTTCAATAGTGGGGTATTCTACAAAAGTACTAATCAGCCCTGTTCTTAACAGGGCAGGTCATGAGAAACAGGGACAGTCTGAGAAACTGTCATAGCCAAGAGGGATCATCCTAGATGGGGGGGGGGTCTTAGAACAGGAAAGGGACCTAAGGTTAAAAACTCAGCAATCTAAATAAAGCATGGACTTAAACTAATAATCATGCCTCAATCTTGATGCGTTACCTGGGTGTGTTGGAGCACGCCTGTCATCCCAGTGGCTTGGGAGGCTGAGGCAGGAGGATGGTGCATTCAAAGCCAGCCTCAGCAATTTAGTGGGGCCCTTAGCAACTCAGTGAGACCCTGACTCTATAAAATGCAAAATAGGGTTGGGGATGTGGCTCAGTGGCTAAGTGCCCTGGGTTCAATCCCCAGTGCCAAAAAAAAAAAAAAGGAGAACTCTCAAAAAATGGTGTGACACCACTACCACCAATAAGCGAAGCCACCCAATGCAGTGGGCATGTCCTCTTGGCTCCAGCATTTGAAGCCTCCAGAGGGTAGAAAGTCCACTGGCAGGACACACTCCACCCAAGAAAGCCTTGGACCTGGTCCTGGACTGTCCATAGACAGTTACCCAATGGAATGAGGTAGTTGACTGCTACCATCCATCCATTCATCCATTCACACTCTCCAACGAGAGCAAAAATAGCAACTATGCTATTCCCATTCCTGATCAGCACGTTCTGTAAAACACTCCAATAACAGGAATGTCTTGATTGCAGGCAATTTAATTTTTAAAAATATGGACTATTTGAACTATTTCTAATAAAAAAATGACTCATATTCACTAAACTCTTCCTATGTGCCAGAGTCTGTTTTAAGTACCAAATACATACTAATTTAATCATCATAAGAACTGTATGTGGTTGTTAGTATTGTTCTTCCCATTTTACAGAAAAAGACACTGAGTGGCAGAGAGATCATGGAGGAGGGAGAACTCACATGGCAGTTTGATTCCAGAACCCATATTCTCAATGACTATACTGCATATCCCACAGGCACCCTATAGCATAAGTGTGCACATATTTACATACAATTATATGTGCATGTATGTGTGCATGAATACACACACATCTTTATCATAAAACATTCTCGAATGTTTAAGTCATCATAATATCAGGTTCTATTTTAATTGAAACTCACAATCAAAGATCATTAACTTCTTTAAATGTTCAGAACAACATTTGTTGATGGAACTGCACAGAAGTAATACAGAAAAAATTAAGTTTGGTACTTGAGAGGAATTTCTAAGTAAAATGACATTTTTATATCAGGTTTGGTGGAGAGAAGCCTTTGAAGATTATTTGAATGTCCTCTGGAAGAAAGGATTCTCTCTTAGGGCAGCAATGATCAGGGATAGAGTATTTAAGAACTATTGGACATTTTGAAATCCCCTGGAGGTGGAGAGAAGGGGATTTCTCTAATGAATGCTACTTCCAACTCTCCTAAGAAAAGTAATAAAGGCTGGATAGATTTTCTTTGGAAGCCATGGAGTAGGCATTTGTCACACCTCACCTGGAGGTAGCTGCCCTCTGATGTGGTATTGAGAGTCTGTGGATCACAGATATGCCATTTCCATGAATGCTTACATAAATAACCTGGGAAATAGATGCTGCTGGCCTTGTGAAGCCTGGTCATTCTTATTATTTTCAGAGCAACAGGAAATTTCAAATAACTTGAAGGCACAAGAGAGTAGTTGGAATGATTTCTTCAGCCCTGTGGCTCGTGAAGGGGAAAGACCCCATTCCTGTTGGGAAAGAGTGCTTTTCATCAGCAAATGACAGGGCCCAGCAATGGATCCCTGTGGTCCTGGAGGAAGGCTGATGGAAGCAGTAGACAGGAGAGTAAGCTCGGCGGGTCTTGGTGGCAGGACCAAATGTTAAGCTCAGCGGGCACGTTTAGTGGCCAAATAAAATGGGACAGAAAGTGACCAGAGCAAGCTTTATAGGAATGTGGTTCTTGGGTGAAATTCCCAGACTCCTGGAGGTATAGTGACCTGGAGAAAATCACACGTGGCCCTGGCTGCCCAGGGTTTTTATAGGCTGGGATGGGAGGGGGTCCTGTTGAGTGACAGGTGGGTGTGAAGGGTCAGTGGAACTTTCCATCCACCTTGCTGGGAACTTTCTGGTCACCTTTGGTGGGCTGGTCTTTGTTCTGGCTGCTCAGCTTTGCTCCCTACAGTCACCTAATTTCCAACCAAACAAGGAGCAAAATAAGAAGCACGGAAGATAAACAGACCCCATGGGATGACTGCAAGCATCCTATGTGGTCATGGTACACACGGTGACTGAAATTCTCCCCGAGGGTGTGCACGGCAACCGCAGATTTTCTCTCTACAGGATGGGTGGGGGCGCTGCTTCTGATCACGTTACCATGGCAACACTGAGACCAGTTAAAGGGCTCCTCTGACAAACCCTGGCTCCGTGGATGTGTGTTCCTGCATGTCCCCTTGCCATGGGTGACCCGTGCACAAACTCATGTGTGCTTAAATCAAATCCAATTATTGATTCTTTTATTGGACTAGGGATTTGATGGCGGCATTGACTGCCTTTAAATCTTAGACCTCCAAAGTGGGTCATCAGTTGGAGGTTGCAGGAGGAACTGTTGGAGAGATTTTCACTGTAGCTATTTTATGGGCTTCCCTGAGGTACAGTTCTTCCTTCTCCAAGACCAAAGGTAAAATGGAGGGCACAGAGAGGTGCCAGGAAAATGTCAATATCAATTCTGGATTTTTTTTTTTTTGAATATATTTTTTTAAATTTTTTTTACATTTACATAGGGTAATGATGTTTATTTTATTTTTCCCCTCCCCCCACCCCTCCCACCCCTCTTTTCCCTCTACACAGTCCTTCTTTCCTTCATTCTTACCGCTCTCCTTAGCCTAACTCTAAACCTAACCCTAAACCTAATGCTAGCCCCTCCCACCCCCCATTATATGTCCTCATCCGCTTATCAGCGAGATCATTCGTCCTTTAGTTTTTTGAGATTGGCTTATCTCACTTAGCATGATATTCTCCAATTTCGACCATTTGCCTACAAATGCCATAATTTTATCATTCTTCATTGCGGAGTAATATTCCATTGTATAAATATGCCACAGTTTCTTTATCCATTCATCAACTGAAGGGCATCTAGGTTGGTTCCACAATCTGGCTATGGTGAATTGAGCAGCAATGAACATTGATGTGGCTGTATCTCTGTAGTATGCTGATTTTAAGTCCTTTGGGTATAGGCCAAGGAGTGGGATAGCTGGGTCAAATGGTGTTTCCATTCCAAGCTTTCTGAGGAATCTCCACACTGCTTTCCAGAGTGGCTGCACTAATTTGCAACCCCACCAGCAATGTATGAGTGTTCCTTTTTCACCACATCCTCGCCAACACCTATTGTTGCTTGTATTCTTGATAATTGCCATTCTAATTGGGGTGAGATGAAATCTTAGGGTAGTTTTGATTTGCATTTCCCTTATTACTAGGGATGTTGAACATTTTTTCATATATCTGTTGATTACTTGTACATCTTCTTCTGTGAAGTGTCTGTTCATTTCCTTAGCCCATTTGTTGATTGGATTATTTGTATTCTTCGTGTAGAGTTTTTTGAGTTCTTTATAGATTCTGGAAATTAGCGCTCTATCTGAGGTATGTTTGGCAAAGATATTCTCCCACTCTGTAGGCTCTCTCTTCACATTTCTGATAGTTTCCTTTGCTGAGAGAAAGCTTTTAAGTTTGAATCTATCCCAGTTGTTCATTCTTGCTTTTATTTCTTGTGCTATGGGAGTCCTGTTAAGGAAGTCTGATCCTAAGCCAACAAGTTGAAGATTTGGACCTACTTTTTCTTCTATAAGATGCAGGGTCTCTGGTCTGATTCCGAGGTCCTTGATCCATTTTGAGTTGAGTTTTGTGTAGGGTGAGAGATAGGGGTTTAATTTCATTCTATTGCATATGGTTTTCCAGTTTTCCCAGCACCATTTGTTAAAGAGGCTATCTTTTCTCCATTGCATATTGTTGGAACCTTTGTCTAGTATGAGAAAATTGTATTTATTTGGGTTTGTGTCCATGTCCTCTATTCTGTACCATAGATCTACCTGTCTATTTTGGTACCAATACCATGCCGTTTTTATTACTATTGCTTTGTAGTAGAGTTGAAGATCTGGTATTGCAATACCCCCTGCTTCGCTCTTGCTACTGAGGATTGCTTTAGCTATTCTAGGTTTTTTATCCTTCCAGATGAATTTCATAATTGCTTGCTCTATTTCTGCAAGGTACATCATTGGGATTTTAATTGGAATTGCATTGAATCTGTATAGCACTTTAGGTAGTATAGCCATTTTGACGATATTAATTCTGCCTATCCAGGAACATGGGAGATCTTTCCATCTTCTAAGGTTTTCTTTAATTTCTTTCTTTAGTGTTCTGTAGTTCTCATTGTAGAGGTCTTTCACCTCTTTTGTGAGATTGATTCCCAAGTATTTTATTTTTTTTTTGATGCTATTGTGAATGGGGTAGTTTTCCTAATTTCTCTTTCTGAAGATTCATCACTTATGTATAAAAATGCATTGGATTTATGAGCATTGATCTTGTAACCTGCTACTTTACTGAATTCACTTATGAGTTCTAAAAGTTTTCTGGTGGAATTTCCAGGTTCCTCTAAATATATAATCATGTCATCAGCAAACAGGGATAGTTTGAGTTCTTCTTTTCCTATTCGTATCCCTTTAATTTCTTTGGTCTGTCTAATTGCTCTGGCTAGAGTTTCAAGGACGAAGTTGAACAGAAGCGGTGAAAGAGGGCATCCCTGCCTTGTTCCAGTTTTTAGGGGGAATGCTTTCAGTTTTTCACCATTTAGAATGATATTAGCCATGGGCTTAGTGTAGATTGCCTTTATAATGTTTAGGAATGTTCCCACTACCCCAATTTTTTCTAGTGTTTTGAGCATGAAGGGATGCTGTATTTTATCAAATGCTTTTTCTGCATCTATTGAAATAATCATATGATTCTTAACTTTAAGTCTGTTGATATGGTGAATGACATTTATTGATTTCCTAATGTTGAACCAACCTTGCATTCCTGGGATAAAACCCACTTGATCATGGTGCACTATCTTTTTAATATATATTTGTATGCGATTCGCTAAAATTTTGTTGAGAATTTTTGCATCGATGTTCATTAAGGATATTGGTCTGAAATTTTCTTTCCTCGATGTGTCTCTGTCTGGTTTAGGTATCAGGGTGATATTGGCTTCATAGAACGAGTTTGGGAGGGTTCCCTCCTCTTCTATTTCATGGAATAGTTTGAGGAGTATTGGAATGAGCTCTTCTTTAAAGATTTTGTAGAACTCGGCTGAGAACTAATCTGTTCCTGGACTTTTCTTTGTTGATAGGCTTTTGATGACCTCTTCTATTTCATTGCTTGAAATTGGTTTATTTAAGTTGTGTATGTCCTCCTCATTCAGTTTAGGTAGTTCATATGTCTCTAGAAATTTGTTGATGTCTTCGAGGTTTTCTGTTTTGTTGGAGTATAGATTTTCGAAATAGCTTCTAATTATGTTTTGTATTTCAGTTGTGTCTGTTGTGATGTTTCCCTGTTCATTCCGAATTTTAGTAATTTGAGTTTTCTCCCTCTTTCTCTTTGTTAGTGTGGCTAAAGGTTTATCAATTTTATTTATTTTTTCAAAGAACCAACTGTTTGTTTTGTTAATTTTCCCGATTGTTTCTTTTGTTTTGATTTCGTTGATTTCAGCTCTGATTGTAACTATTTCCTGTCTTTTACTACTTTTGGTATTGGTCTGCTCTTCTTTTTCTAGTGCTTTGAGCTGTAGTGTTAAGTCATTTATTTGTTGATTTCTACTTCTTTTTTTGAATGCACCCCATGAAATAAATCTTCCTCTAAGTACTACTTTCATAGTGTCCCAGAGATTTTGATATGATGTGTCTTTGTTCTCGTTTACTTCTAAGAATTTTTTTATTTCCCTCCTGATGTCTTCTGTTATCCATTCTTCATATAATAGTGTATTATTTAGTCTCCAGGTATTGGAGAAGTTTCTGTTTTTTATTCTGTCATTTATTTCTAATTTCAATCCATTATGATCTGATAGAGTACAAGGTAGTATCTCTATCTTCTTGTATTTGCTAACTAGTAGCTTTGTGGCATAAAATATGGTCTATTTTAGAGAAGGATCCATGTGCTGCTGAGAAGAAAGTGTATTCGTTCTTTGTTGGATGGTATATTCTATATATGTCCGTTAAGTCTATATTGCTGATTGTGTTGTTGAGATCTATAGTTTCTTTATTCAATTTTTGTTTGGACGATCTATTCAGTGGTGAGAGAGGTGTGTTAAAATCACCTAGTATTATTGTGTTGTGGTCTATTTGATTTCTGTAATTGAGAAGGATTTGTTTGATGTACGTGGATGAGACAATGTTCGGGGCATAGATATTTATGATTGTTATGTCTTGCTGATTTATGCTTCCCTTAAGCAGCATGTAATGTCCTTCTTTATCCCTCTGACTAGTTTTGGTTTGAAGTCCACATTATCTGAGATGAGGATGGATACTCCAGCTTTTTTGCTGTGTCCGTGTGCATGGTATGTTTTTCCCCATCCTTTCACCTTTAGTCTATGGGTGTCTCTTTCTATGAGATGAGTCTCTTGCAGGCAGCATATTGTTGGATTTTTCTTTTTAATCCAATCTGCCAGTCTGTGTCTTTTGATAGATGAATTCAGGCCATTAACATTCAGGGTTATTATTGTGATATGATTTGTATTCCCAGTCAATTGACTCATATTTGTTTTTGACATGATTTGGTTTCTCCTTTATTTGGCTATTCCTTTAGGCTAGCGCCTCCTGTTGCTGATTTGCATCGTTGTTTTTCATCTCTTCCTCATGGAATATTTTGCTGAGAATGTTCTGTAATGCTGGCTTTCTTTTTGTAAATTCCTTTAGCTTTTGTTTATCATGGAAGGATCTTATTTCATCGTCAAATTTGAAGGTAAGTTTTGCTGGGTATAAGATTCTTGGTTGGCATCCGTTTTCTTTCAGGGCTTGGTATATGTTGTTCCAGGCCCTTCTAGCTTTTAGGGTCTGGATTGAAAAATCTGCTGATATTCTTATTGGTTTCCCTCTGAATGTAATTTTATTCTTTTCTCTCGCGGCCTTTAAAATTCTGTCTTTATTTTGTATGTTAGGTATTTTCATAATAATATGTCTTGGTGTGGGTCTGTTGTAATTTTGTATATTTGGAGTTGTATAACCCTCTTGTATTTGGTTTTCCATTTCGTTCTTCAGATTTGGGAAATTTTCTGATATTATTTCATTGAATAGATTGTTCATTCCTTTGGTTTGTTTCTCTAAGCCTTCCTCAATCCCAATAATTCTCAAATTTGGCCTTTTCATGATATCCCATAATTCTTGTAGATTCTGTTCATGATTTCTTACCATCTTTCTCTGGCCAACTTTGTTTTCAAGATTAAATATTTTTTCTTCAATGTCTGAGGTTCTGTCTTCTAGGTGTTCTATCCTATTAGTTATGCTTTATATGGAGTTTTTAACTTGGTTTATAGTTTCCTTCATTTCAAGGATTTCAGTTTGGTTTTTTTTTTTTTCAGTATCTCTAACTCTTTATTGAAATGATCTCTTGCTTCCCGTATTTGGTCTTTTAACTGTTGATTGGTGCGAATATTTAATGCTTGCATTTGCTTTTCATCTCCTCCTTCAATGCCTGCATTTGCTCTTTCATCTCCTCATTGCTTCCCTGACTGTTTTAATTATGTACATTCTGAACTCCCTTTCTGACATTTCTTCTGCTGTGCTGTCATTGGGTTTTATTGATATAGTATCTAGGTTTGTTTGGGACATTTTCTTCCCTTGTTTTCTCATATTGGTCAGCTGTCAGTGGAACCCTGAGATATTGCAGATTTCCTCTATTGGCTTATAGTGTCCTGGTAGATTTCCAGTGTATCACTTCCCAGCCTTCAGTAGCCTGACGTCTTGGAGGAACTTGATAATGCAGTGCTTCTGAAGAAAGCTGCCCCTAGCCCACTACTGGTTCCAGGGCTTGGAGCTGGCTCTGTGCGGAAAGGCACTCACCGGGGGCCTGCACCGGGCAGCTGGCCGTGTGGGAGGAGCCCACCGCCGGAGTGTGGAAGGCTACCTGGGGAAGACTCTAGCTGCCCTGCCCTGCTCTGATAAGCCACCCCTATCTGTGCCTGCTACCCAGGCCAAGCTTTACCCAGTGGGCAGACTCACCCGTGGCTCTATTTCAGTCCAAGTCTCTCAATGCCTCCCCTTCTTAACTCCTGGGTTCTGGAGCGACTGGGGGTGCAGTCTCCCTCTAGGCCACCATCTTGGATCGCCCCCGTGAAGAGAGCCTGCAGCCGGAGTGGGCAGAGCCGCCTGAAGAGGTCTCTGGCTGCCCTGTCCTGATCCCAGAGGCTGCTTACGGATCGAGGCTCTCCGCTGGTTCGTTGCCGGAGTATGCTCCGCTGCAGTGGCTCCAGGACTCGGAGCTTGTTCTGGTCAGAAAGGCTCTCACTAGCGGGCCAGTTCTGTTCCGAGAACCTGGAGAAGCTGGCTGTGTGGGCGGGCCCCACCGCCGGAGTGCGCAGGGCTGCCTGTGGATGACTCTAGCTGCCCTGCCCAGCTCCGATAAGCCACCTCTATCTGGGCCTGCCACCCCGGGCCGAGCGTTACCCAGTGGGCAGGACTCACCTGTGGCTCTATTTCAGTCCGAGTCTCTCAATGCCTCCCCTTCTTACCTCCTGGGTTCTGGAGCGACTGGGGTGCAGTCTCCCTCTAGGCCGCCATCTTGGATCACCTGGATTTTTTTTTTAATGAAGTCTATTGGAACTTCTGGGGCAAGCCAGGAATATGCATGAATTCCTAAAATGAGATATTGTGAAGGGATAAAACAAATTTATCTTTTTTTTTTTTTTTAATTTTTTTGGTACTTTTTTTTTTTTTTTTTGGTACCGAGGCTTGAACCACTCACTACGCAAGTCACATTCCCAGTCCTATTTTGTATTTTATTTAGAGACAGGGTCTCACTGAGTGCTTAGTGCCTTGCTTTTGCTGAGGCTGGCTTTGATCCTTGCGATCCTCCTGCTTCAGCCTCCCAAGCTGCTGGGATTTACAGGTGTGCACCCACTGTGCCCGGCCAAATTTATCTTTCCTACATTTCCTATTTTTGGTTAGTTGGACCTGGTGCTCCAGTTGAGGTCCTCAGTTACCTTCACCTATGCAATTTTCTTGTCTAAATCCAGTGCCGTTCCTTCTCATAGCCTCTTGAATCTTAACTAACTTAAATCTTAATAACTGGGAAATTTTCCACTAAGTATATTGGAATCCCCCCCCTGCAACCTGGCTTCTTACCATCTACTGTATCTTCCTGAAAATCTAAAATTCTTGCATCCTCAAGTGTTACAGGATTAATTCAATCTCTCAAACTCTTTACTAGGACCACTGCAGTAGCATCTTAAAGAACTTCTCTCCATTTTCTATTCCCTATGCAATCAATCCACATGACCACCAAAAGTTCTTTCTAAAACAGAAACAATTATATCACTGATTTAGTCAAACCCTCTTGGAATAATATTCAAGGCTATTGAAAAAATCACACTCCAGGAATTTCTCCTATTAAAATTCAGAGGCCAACAGAGGGTCAACATGTCCCTTTCAATCTAACCAAAATGAAGCTTGTGTACCTAACTTGGGTTCTAAGGAAGGTCTCACATTCTTTCCAAGATTTTTTCCTTTCTTTTTTTGGACCAGGGATTGAACCAGGGATGCTTAACCACTGAGCCACATCACCAGTCCTTTTTATATTTATTTTAGAGACATGGTCTTACTGAATTGCTTAGGGCCTCACTTTTGCTGAGGCAGGCTTTGGAAACTCATGATCCTCCTGTCTTAGCCTCCTGAGCTGCCAGGATGACAGGTGTGCCCCACCATGCCTGGCACATGGAATTCTTTCTAAATACACTAATGGTCAAACAATCACTCTGGCCCTTAGTCCTGCCAATTCTATGCTCTTCTGACCTCATCTTGTTCTTTGGATCCACATCAAGACCTTTTTCTTCCCTAGAGGAAATTCTGGTCTTTTCTACAATTACTTTTTAAAACCCAACCACATTTAAATGATTAACATCATTCATCCTAACCAAAACACTGGCATCTTTGCCACTAACCATGGGCCCACCTAGACCACTTAGTTACATATGAGAATCCTCCTATGGCTACTGCCTGAAAAAACCATCTGTGACAGATGCACATCTGAAATATGTAAAAATACCTCAATCTGTCTGACAGTAGTTAAGGGATGCAGTGTTACATGAACCTGAAAACACACACATCTTCATGGTAAATCAGAACATGAGTCTGAGATTTGTTATCAATGTGCTCAAGAGGAAAGGTGCATGTATTATTATCGATCAATGTGCAAAAAATGACCCCAAACCAAGCAGTAGGATCACCAAGCATTTTCACATCACACAGTTTCTTTGCAGTCAGGAGCTTGGAAGTGGTTCTAGCTCAAGACCTTTCCTAAGGGTGCAGTCAAGCTGCTGACCACCCTGCAGATAGCAGAAGCCTTGATGGAGACCAGAGGGTGTGTTTCCAAGATAGCTAACTTGTATGGCTTGCTGGTTCCTGGTTCCTTGTCAGCCAGGATTCTCCACAAGACTGCTTGAGTGCTCTCCCAACATGGTGGCTACCTTCCTGGAGATCGGGTGACCCAAGAAAGCAAGGAGGAAACCGCAAAGCATTTCACCTCTTAGTTCTGGAAGTCTCCTGCTGTCACATCTGCCATACTGTATTAGTTGAAGTAGGGACACTAACTTCAACCAATGCTGAAGGGAGTGGGAATTAGGATCCATGTTATAAAGGGAATGTCAGAGAGTCTGGGCATGTTTAAAACCATTGCTGCTCAGACATTGCTGATGGGACCAAAAATTGGTGCGACCACTCTGGAAAGCAGTAAGGAAATTCCTCAGAAAACTTGGAATGGAACCACCATTTGACCCAGTTAGCCCACTCCTTGGTTTATACACAAAGGACTTAAAATCAGCATACTACAGTGACACAGCCACATCGATATTTATAGCAGCTCAATTCACAATAGCCAAGCTATGGAACCAACCTAGGTGCCCTTCAACCGATGAATGGATAAAAAAAATGTGGTATAGATACACAATAGGATATTACTTCACCTTAAAGAAGAATGACAATATGGCATTTTCTGGTAAATGGATGGAATTGGAGACTATCATACTAAGTTAAATAAGCAAATCTCCAAAACCAAAGGTCGAATGTTCTTTCTGATATGTAGAAAGAACTCAAAATCAGGTGGGTTTGGGGAGGGAGAATTGAAGTCCACTGGATTAGACAAGGGGACTGAAGGGAAGGGAGGGAATGGGAATAGGAAAGACAGTGGAATAAATGGGACATCATTTCCCTATGTTCATATATGAACACACGACCAGTGAAACTTCCACACCATGTCCAACCACAAGTATGGGAAGTCACACTTCATGTATGGATAATACGTCCAAATATACTCAACTGTCATGGGCATCTAAAAAGAATAAAAAATAATATAAGAACATTGCTGCAGAATACATCTAAAAAGAATAAAAAAAATAAAATAAAAACATTGCTGCAGAATACTGTGAATATCATAGAACGCTTTTGAACTACAGGAGAAAATTAAATTGAACCTTTTAAAATTTAAGGAGAACATGAGCTCATGCTTCTTCTCTGTCTCCAGAAGTACCAGGAATGTCCTGACCCCATTCTACAGAGAAAACCTGACAGAGACGGATAGGAAATGGGACAGAAGGGAAGACAGTGACTGTAGGACAGGCCAACTTTTAACATTCGCTGCCGTCCTGAGTTCTGTCAGGAGCCGAGTGAGACTGATTAATTGGTGAATTAACTTCCCTCTTTTCTCATGCTACCCCTTTCTACTCCCAAACTCTTCTCCTAGCCAAGGGTGTTATCAAATGACACACAGTTTTTTCTCCAATATTCTTAGTGCTAAGGACCCATTAAGTGGCATCGATGTTTCCAGGGATCAAACAATCAATCATGTCTTAGAAACAGGGACAGAACAATCACACATTTCTCTCTGCCTTTAAAGGCTACAGCTGGGGAGCTAGCATATACAGAACAAAAATACCTTCCAAGTGATACACGGCTATTATTAGGGCTGGTATTTACTTAGATGGTCTGTGTCCCATCTTGCATTTACTGCATTGTGTCAAAGAAGGAATGTTTAGAGCCACAGATTTCTTTTTTGGATCCTGCAAAGCTGCTCTGATTTACATCTGCAATCTTGAGTCTGTTCCTCCTCTTAGAAAAAGGAGTTGCTTCTTTTTTCCTTAAGAAAAAAAAAAGTTTTCATGTAAAGCAAATAATTCCAGTTTCAAACCAAAACCCAACTCAGTACTTGTTTTATAAGAAAGTGATCTGACCTGAGAGATTAATTCATAGATTTTTCCAAAAAGCTTTACAGAGAGCAGTTTAATGTAACATGGCCCACAATTAGAGACATCTGACCAGAGGGATGTTCTTTTCAAGCAAGTGCTATGATGTAGGATGCTCTCATGACTTCAGTGATGAATGGAGATGGCACCAGTTGACTGTATCACTCTGAGCCCAAGGTGAGGCAGAAACATCATGGTGGAAGGGTATGGCAGAGGAAAGCAGCCCAGGACATGGCAACTAGGATGCAGGAGAGAGTGAGCTCCACTCTCCAGGGACAAAACATGAACTCCAAAGGCATGCCACCATGGGTTTAACTATGTCCTTCAGTCATAACCCTAACTACTTACATTATCACCGGGTTAATCCATATCAGTGGATTAATCCGTGATTAAAGTTCTCATTATCTAATCATTCTCCTCTGTATGTTCTTGCATTGTCTCACACATGGGCTTTTGGGGGATTCCTCATATCCAAAACAATAATGGGGTTAAGGTGACTGGGGTGTTCCAAGTCAAGAAGATCATCCGAGGAGGACAATGTTCTCCAAACAGTACCAAGCACAGTATCCCACACACTGTAGGGACACATTTGATATTTTGTGAGTGAAATAACTTCTACCAATTTTGGAGGAAATTAGGGCATTTTAGGCCTTGGTTCTGAAAGATGCAGACATTACTCCCTAAGGATCAATTAGGTATTTAGGAGAAATCTCAGTTATTCCAGGAATTAGGGGACACATCATTACTACAGGAATCACAATAACATTTTGGAATTTTAATAGAATCTCCCCTCCCCACATTCTTCATCAAATTTCAATGCTAAAAAACACCTTCATTATTTAGGTTACAAATCCTCTACAGACTCTTAGAAAATGTTTGCAAATACATAAAAATATAAATTAAAAAATCAACCATAATGCTCTTTTTACGAGGAAAAGACATTGGGTGCATTCTGGCAGATTTCTCCCCAATAATTTTGTAGGGATAGAGTGACAGTGCACTGCTTTCCAAAACTGAAAACAATGAGATTTTATTGGGATTAAAAAGTGAATACAAGCTTGTGCATGGTCACACACCTGTCATCCAAGGGCTTGGGAGGCTGAGGCAGGAGGATCTCAAGTTCAAGGCCAGCTTCAGAAACTTAGCGAGGCCCTAAGCAACTCAGAGAGACCCTGTCTCTAAGTAAAATAGAAAAGGGTACTATGGATGTGCTCAGTGGTTAAGCATCCCTGGGTCTAATCCCTCTTACCAAAAAAAAAAAAAAAAAAAAGAAAAGAAAAGAAAAGAAAATGTGAACACCATGCACTGTGGAAAATCGAATGAAAAAATATCCCAGAAAATTATGAAGCATACATTTCTCCCCAAATCAAAATTTAAAAATCACTAGCAATCATCATTTCCTGCAAGCATAGTGAATATTTTGATTCCCCACCACCCCAGTCCTTACAAACCTATAGACTTTCTTGGACAGCAGAAGCCATGGCTTGAAGTGTGCAATTACCATTTAAGTCAAGATTTAAGTTAAAGATCCCTGAAAAAGTCAAGCTGTTTGCTATAAACTAAGTAGATTCCTCTGTCCAGTTGATTGTTTTGAATTGTATTTATTTACTTATTATTTATTATGGTATCAGGGATTGAACCCAGGGGGCTTAAACACTGAGCCACATCCCCAGCCCTTTTTATATTTTATTTAGAGACAGGGTCTCGCTGAGTTGCTTAGGGCCTGGCTAAGTTGATGAGGCTGGCCTTGAACCTGCCATCCCCTGTCTCAGCCTCCAGAGCTGCTGGGATTACAGGTGTGTGTCCCACACCCGGCCAGTTGATTTTGTTTTTAACTGTGGTCCTTGGAGCTGTAGAGGAAGGACAGTGCTATCTAAGAACCAAGGTGCAGCCCTGCAGGTGGTGAGCCTCCTTGTCCTATTTTTAATAAAGGACTGGACCAAGGGACAGACATGGCAGACAACAATGCCCAGACAGACATTTCCTAGCTAAGATGAAGCTGGAGATGCCCTGAAGCTTCAGTCATCAACTCTAACTCTGCTACCAAAAAGTCTGTTTAGCTCATAAAATTTAAACTGAACAAAATCCCATTAACCCAGGGTCCCTGTTTCTCTCCAGGACAGCTCCCCTCTTGTGACAAGCTAGGATCACATGGATCAGTACCAAGAGGGATGAAATTCAATGGCTCATAAAACACAAATAAAACCAAACAACTGTCATTCCAAAGCTTATGGTTCACCAAAATGCAATCCAATTTAGGTAATTTCCAGGAGGTGCCACATATTACTTGTAATCATGGGCAAGTTGTGGCTCTGAGTTCTAATTTTCCAACTGTAGAAAGGAGCTAATGATACCCTCTGCCTAGGTAGTGAGAGGCTCAAGGCAGTAGACAATGGGAACCTGTCTTGCACATACAAAGGAATGAGCATTTGTTAGCTCTTATTTTGTTTTGTTTTGGGGTACCACAAATTGAACTCAGGGGCACTTGACCTGAGCCACTAATGTTTTCTCCTTTTCTCCAACCTGTGATCTGTCTCTGGGGAACTGTCCCTATTCTCCAGCTTTCTACAGGCTTCCAGACCCAGACTGGCCCACACAAACCCAGCTGCAACCTGATGGACTTCAACTTCAGTTTCCCCAGGCCCTGCCTTGCTATAGTCCTAAGATTTCAATGCCCATTCAACTTGCATAGAGACCACCAGGGATGTGCTCACACAAAGGATGACCCTTCAAAGAGGAAGCCAGATCACAGCCACTACACCCATCAGAAGTACCTCAGGTGCAACCATGCCTACAGGTAGCCCAATATATCTCCAGGCCCTGGTTGGTGTCCACAGACTGAGGTGCCTGCACCCTGAAATTGCAGTCATGGCAGCACCAAACCATAGGCCATAACGGGTGTCTCAAGATGCAGCAGCTGCATGAATTAACAAAACCTGTGGGTACTATGAAAATGGACTTCCAGGCAGCAGTGGGCAGTGGTAGCAGTAGATCTGTTGGTGGTCTTCAGGTCATCTACAGATTAATGGTGTATGATCAGTGGTGGATGTGAGTTGGAAGTCAATGGGTAGGTGAAAGGCAGGATAGGCAGGAAAAGGCAGGCAAATGGACAAATGGCAGATGATAAGTGGTGGTCAGCAAGTGATCTGTGCTCCAAAGGTGGGCATTATGTTGGCAGAGCGGGAGATTGCAGCAGACCAAAGGAGGGAACAGCAGGGATTGGTGGGCAGCAATGGCTGCCCCACAGAGAAACAGTATTTCTTCTGTTTGAATTCTTAGTCATGGAGTGACAAGGAATGTAGCCTCCCTCTAGTCTGCCATCTTGGATCTCCTTTGGAGTTCTGTATTCTGGATATCAAACCCTTGCCAAAGTATACATTGCAAATATTTTCTGTCATTCGTTGGTTGCCTTTTCACTCCATTCATTGTTTCATTTGCTGTACAGAAACTTTTTAGTTTGATGTAATCCCATTTGTCAATTTCTGCTTTTGTTTTCTGTGCTTTGGAAGTCTTTTCCTAAAATATCTGTACCCATAGCAGATCCTGAAGCATTTTCTTTATGTCCTTCTATCACATTTATATTTTAGATCTTACATTAAAATTTTAATGCATTTTATTATGATTATTAGTGCATAAATTGACTTTCATTGTAACAATTTCATACATGCATACGATGTACTTTGGTTGTATGTCTTCTTTGGTGGTTGCTTTCCTCTTTATCCCATTCTCCCCTTCTCCAGCCCCTTATTTCCCTAATAGTTCCCCTTGTACTTTTCTGTTACCCATTTTGTTTTTTTTTTCTTTCTAGATGCCACATGTAATAGAAAATATGTGACAATTGTCTTTCTGAATGTGATTGATTTCACGTTCTATCAGTTTTTCCAAAAATGACATGATTTTGTTCTTTTTCTGAATGAGTAATTCTCTATTGTCCATATATACCACATTTTCTTTAGGCATTTATTCACTGATGGCCATTGTTTTAGTCAGTTTCTTCATGACTGTGTTGGTAAGTCCTGACTAAAACAGTGTAGAGGATGAAGTGTTTATTTTGGCTCATGGTTTCATAGGTTCAGTTCATCGTCAGCTGATTCCATAGCTCTGGTCCAAAGTGAGGCAGAACATCATGGGGAAACATCCAGGGTAGGAAAAGTGCTTAGTTCATGGCAGGGTCAGGAAGCAGAGGGAGCTATCTCTGCTCACTAGGTACAAAATATAAGACCCAAAATGCCTTCAGTGACCCACCTCCTCTAGCCATATCCTATCTGCTTACAGTTAACACCCAGTTAATCCATGTCAGTATATTAATCCAATGATTAATTTATACCTCATAATCTAATATTTTCACCTCTGAAATTCATGTATTCTCTTACCAAATGAGGTTTTGGGGGACATCTTTTATCTAAACCATAAGAGCCATCAAGACTGATTTCATAATGTGGATATTGTGAGTATTGCTGTAATAAACATGGGTATGAAAGTGTATATATGTGTTCTGAATCTGATACCTTTTGTATATATACCCGGGAGTGGCATAGATGGAATACATGAATCTATTTTTAGTTTTCTGAGGAACCTCTATACTGTTTTCCATAGTGCTACACTAATTTACATTCCAAACAACAGAATCTAAGGATTCATTTCCCCCTGCATCTTTGCCAGCATTTTTATTTGATAATAGCCATTCTAACTGTGATGAGATGGAATCTCAATGTAGTCTTGATTTGCATTTTCCATGAGTGAAATAGTCAAACATCTTTTTCTTATAATTTTTGGCCATTTGTATTTCTTTTGAGTATTTTCTGTTCATATATATTTTCTTCAAATATCAATTGGATTATTTGTTCATTACAGTCCCAGTCAGGAAATCATTTTATGTACCTATATCTTGAAGTGTTTTTTTTCTCCTTTTTCCCTAAAGTTTAAAGTTTCAGGTCTTAAATGCATGTCATTAATTATTTTGAGTTGATTTTTACACAGTATCAGAGATAGGGATATGGTTTCTATTTTCTGAAAATCAGAGTTCAATTTTCCTAGAACCATATGATAAATAAGCTCTCTTTTCCCCAACATATGGTTTTTGCTCCTTTATCAAACATTGGATGGTTATAGATGTATGAGTTTATGCCTGGGTCCTCTATTATACTCCATTGATATTTTGCAGTCTAATTTCATGCCAATAACATGTATTTGGCTACAATAATGGCTCTATACTGTATTTGAAATAAGGTATTGCAACAGAATCAGTTTTGTGTTGCTGCAACAAATATACCCAATGGGAACAACTTAGAGGAGGAAAAGTTTATTTTGTCTCATGACTTCAGAGGTTCATTTCATGGTCTGCTGACTCTATTGCTGACCTAACATGAGGCAGAACATCATGGTCACAGGATGTGTCAGAGGAAAGCTGCTTAGCTTATGACAATCAGGAAGCAGAGAGAGCTGGAATTCAAGGAACCAGGGATAATATAATCTCCAAGGGCATGCCCCAAGTGAACCATTTCCAGTCATACCCTACCTTCCTACTGTTATCACCCATTAATCTATTCAAATTATTAATCAATCAAATATTTTAATCCACCAACTAAGTTATATCTCATAAAATCCCACTGCTGAACATTCCTGTCTTGTCTCACACATGAGCTTTCAGGGGATGCTTTATATCTAAACCATAGCAGATATTGCAATGCCTCTAGTGTTCATTTTGCTCAGAATGCTTTGAAAATTCTGGATCTTTTATGCTTTAATATGAATTCTAAAACTGATTTTTCTAGTTCTACTAAGAATTTCATTAGTAATTTAAGGGGATTGTATTTTAATTTGTAAGCTACTTTTGGTAGAATGTCCATTTAAATATAGTAATTCTCCCAACCCAGGATGGGATTTCTTTAAATCTTGTATCTCTTCATTTTGCAGAATTTTATCATTTCATTTAGGGTCCTTTTACACTCCTTGGTTTGGCTTATTACTAGCATTTTAGGCTATTTTGGATGGGATTGTTTTCTTGATTTCTTTCTCAGTGAGTTCATTGTTGGTGTACAGGAAAGTTAAGAGTTTTTGTATTTTACTTTAGTATCCTTAGTTTGTTTGCCAGTTCTAAGAGATTTTTGTGATATTTTAGTTTTTTCTAGGTATAGAATTATATCTATATCATCTGTGGAACTTTTCAGTTTTTTCTGTATAGAATTATGTCATCTGCAAACAGATATATCTGTTTTCTTTTCCTGCTTTATTTGTTTTGTTTATGTTTGCTGCCTGGTCACTTTAGCTAATTTACAATACTGAAAACAATGCTGATAATGGACAGAATTGTTTTATTCCACATTTTGAAAGAAATTCAATTTTTCCCATTTTGGTATGGTGTTGGTTTGGGCTTTCTCTGCATATTTTATTATGCTGAGGTATGGTCTTTCTATACATGTTTTCAAGCCTTTTACATTGAAACATAATTTTTCAAAATAATTTTTGCAGCTATTGACATGTTATTTTTATGTGTGATTCTATTTATATTTCATATTACATTTATTGCTTTGTGTATGTTGAATAAATCTTGCATCCCTAGAAAGAAAAATCTAGTCATGGCATATGATATTTGTAATGTTATGTTGCATTCGATTTTCAAGTATTTTATTGAGGAATT
The DNA here is from genome assembly GCF_902686445.1 of Sciurus carolinensis. Classification (NCBI taxonomy): domain Eukaryota; kingdom Metazoa; phylum Chordata; class Mammalia; order Rodentia; family Sciuridae; genus Sciurus; species Sciurus carolinensis. The sequence continues at coordinate 519,119 of NW_025920126.1, read as the reverse complement.
TGCATGTTTATTCATCAAGATACTGGTCTATAATATTTTAAATTATTGTTGTTTTTTCTTATGAGTTTTGTAGCAGAGTAATAGGTTTGTAGGATGAGTTTAAAGAAATTATTCCTATTGTATTTTATAAATAGTTTAAGGTGCATTAGTATTAGTTTTTCTTTAAAAGTTTGGTGAAATTCACCTTAAATTGGTTCAGAACTGGGCTTGATTTTTGAGGGAACTTTTTATTACTGCTTTAATCTCATTACTTTTTATTGATGTATTTATGCTTTTAATATCCTCTTTGCTAAATTTGTGTATGTGTCCACAAAGTTGTCCCTTGTTCTAGATTTTACAATAATTGGTTTATATGTTTTAAAGATATTCCCTAATGATCCTCTGGATTTCAGTGTTTTTTCATTTGTTTGTTTTTGGCTTTTTGTTTTTGTTATTGTACTAGGGATTGAACCCACCGGGGGCACTCGACCACTATACCACATCTCTGCCTTCTTTTTGCATTTTATTTTGAGACAGGGTCTCACTGAGTTGCTTAGGGCCTTACTACGTTGCTGAGGCAGGTTTGAACTTCCAATTCTCTTGTCTGAGTCTCCTGAGCCACTGGGATTACAGGTGCATCCTGCAGCGCATGCCTATGGTGTGTATTTTCATAGCCCCTTTTTGATCTCTAAATTTACATTTGTTTTCTCTCTCTCTCCTTCTCTTCCTCTCTGCTCTCTCTCTCTCTCTCCTATGTTGTTTTGGATATGTATTTGTGAATTTTGCTTATCTTCTCAAGGAACCATTTCATTGATCCTTTCTATAGTTCTTTTAGTCTGCATTTTATTTATTTCTCCACTGATGTTTTTTATTTCTTTTCTTCTACTGATTTTAGGTTAGATTGCTTCTTATTTTCCTGAGACCTTGAAATGAATACCTTTTTTTATTTATGTGAGATTTCTCTGTTTTTCTAATGACCATTAACTTCTTCATATAACTGCTTTCACCCCACACATAGGTTCTGGTTGGTTGTTTTACAAGTTATATTAGACTATAGAAGTTTTAAAATTTTTCCCTCATTTCTTCAATGATTCACTATTCATTCAAAAATACATTTTAATATCTTCATGTGTTTATATAATTTCTACATTTTCTGTTCTTGTTGACTTCTAATTTAATTCCATTATTGTCTAAGAAGATGCAGAATATTTTTTGATACTTGTTAATATTTGTTTTATTCCCTAAAATATAATCTGTTTTGAAGAAAGTGCTATGCACTGATGAAAGCAATTTCTGCAACTGTTGTATAATATTCTGTAGATGTCTGTTAAATCAATTTTGCCTACAAATCACTTATCTCCAATGTAATTTAAACTCCAATGATTCTAGTTTGTTACATTTTGGTGGAAGGAGGTTCTAGAAGATCTATATATTGGTGGGAGTGATGCACTTAACTCATTATATATTTTATCTCTTGCTTTGATTCCCATAGTAGTGCTTTTTGAAAAAATACACTTTGATCTTCCACATATGTTCATCAGTGTAAGAATGGATTAAGAAAAAGTGGTGTTTATACACAATGGAGTTTTACTAAGTCATAATGAAGAATGGAATTATGGCATTTTCTAGAAAATGGATGGAAATGGAGAACATCATTCTAAGTGAAATAAGTGAGACAGACTCAGAGAATCCAGGGTCAATATTTTTTTCAATATACAGAAACTAGAGTAAAATAAGGGGAAAATAGGAGTGAAATCATAGATACAGGCAAGATCAATCAGTAGAAATAGGAGATTGAGAGGGAGGGAGGGGGGTGGGAAAGGGGAGGGAATGTGGAATGAATTTAACAAAAACATGCTATGTGCAAGTATACACACACACACACACATCACAGCAAATTACACATTTATATGTATGTAAAAAGCACCAACCAAACATAAATAAAATAATGAGTGAAAGGAAAATCAGTAGAATAATAGAGGGAGGTGAATAGGGGGAGAGAGGAGGGGAGGAAAGAGGTGAAGAGGGACTGAAGTAGAACAAATCAAATTCCATGCATGTTTGAATTTGACAAAATGAATCCAACTAATGTTTATAACAGTAATGCTTTAGTAACAAACATTGGCTTGGTGTGGTGGCTCATGCCCATTATTCTAGCAGCTCAGGATGCTGAGGCAGCAGGATCAGAATTTTGGGGCCAGTCTCAGCAATTTAGTGGTGCTCTCAGCAAATGAGTGAGACCTTGTTTCAAATAAAAAAAAAAATGGCTGGGGATGTGACTCAGTGCTTAAACAACCCTTGGTTCAATTTCAAGTATCAAAAAAAAAAATCAGAAGTACTAACATTCAATAGTGTATATTTTCAACTGTTATTTCTCCTTTTTTCATTTTTCTTTTTATTATTTTTAGTTATACATGAAAGTAGAATCTATTTTGATTATTTACTCAATCATGGAATTATTATACAATTAGAATCAGTCTTGTGGATGTACACAAGGTTGAGATTCATTGTGGCATATTAATATTGTACATAGGAAAGTTATATCAGATACATTACACTGTCTTTCAAGTGTCACTTCTTGATGGATTGTTTCCTTTAGTTGTTTATAGTGACCTTCATTGTCTTTTCTGATGGTTTTTGCTTGATATATGTTTTTTCAGAGGATAACTATGCCTGTTTACTTTCACATTCCATTTGATTGGAATATAATCTTCACCCTTTCATTTGATAGGTGAGATCAGTTTCTTGAAAACAGCAAACTGTTGGCCTTTTCAAAAAAATCTAGTGTGTGACTTTTAATTGGATAATTCAGAAAATTTACTTTTAAGAGTATTATTGGAAGAAATGGACTAGCTCCTGATATTTTTCTGTTTTTTCTTCTTTTTCTTTTTTCTTTCTTTTTTTTTTTTTTTTGCTGTAGACCTCTTTTCTAAGTCATGCTCTGAAGCAACCTCTGTAAATTTTTGAATTTAGACAAATTACTTCAGTTTAATAAGATGTTTTAATGAAATAATAATGTATTGTTCTTTCTCATTCCCTAACTACTTGAGTAATATTCTAATGAGATATAATGTTGCTGTTTTCTTTTGGTGGTTTATTTTATTTCCTCATATGGGTATAGAACTCCTTTGAATTTTTCTGTAATGCTGGTTAAGTGGTCATCAATTCTTTGAGTTTATATTTACCATGGAAGTCCATTATTTCTGCTTTGATCCTGAAGGATAATTTTGCTGGGTATATTAATTGTGGTTGATTGGTTCTTTTTAAAAAATAGGGCTTGAATATACTACTCCATGCCCTTCTAGCCTTCAGGTTTTTCTGAGAAATCTGATGTTACTCCGATAAACTTGCTTTTAAAAGTGACTTGGTGCTTATCCCTTGCAACTTTAATTTTATTTTTCATTTTTTTTTGCTGCTTAATTTTAGCATACTGTAGAGAATTTCTTTTCTGATTATATCTACTTGGGGTTCTAAATGCCTCCAGTAGCTATATGTTAATATCATTCCAAATATTTTAGATGTTTCTTGTGTTATTTTGGTAAATTGATTCTCTATGCCTTTAGCCTGTACTTCTATTCCTTGTCTACATCTAAAGAATTGTACATTTGGTCTATTAATCATGACTCATGTTTCTTATAAGTTTTGTATATTTTGATTTATTTTTTTCTTTATCAATGTTTGAATGTGTTAGATCATCCACCTGGTCTTTATGTCTTGATATTCTTTCCTCCACTTTATCTAGTCTATAAATAAGGCTTTCAACTGAGGAATTTATTTATATATAAAATTTTTATTTCCAAGATTTTCTATTGATTCTTTTTCCAAATCTCTATCTCCCCATTTAAATGCCCTTTCATGTCCTGAGTTGTATTTTAAAATTCACTTAGCTGTTTATTTGTATCTTCTTTGAAGTTGCTTATTGCTTTAACAATAAATTTTTCAATTTTTTGGCATTGTATCCACTTTGATATTTATGGATTCAGTTACTGGGAAGTAGGACCATTTGGAGAACTATTTTTATTTTATTATTTATTTTTTTATTTTTTAGTTGTACAGACTGCATTTTGATTCATTGTACACAAATGGAGTACAATATTCATTTCTAGTTTGTACACAATGTAGAGTCACACTGTTTGTGAAATCATACACGTACATAGGATAATGATGTCTGATTCATTCTACTATCTTTCCTCCCCTCCCCCCTCTATGAAAAATAGGCTTTATTGATTTGTTCCAAAATTCTTCCATCAATGATGTGTAAAAACAGCAACAACAAAAAAAGTGGAGATACGTATTAGGAAGTATACTACTACCAACCTTCTGACTTCTTGGAATGTCAAACTTTTTTTTAAAATATTTTGTTTTAGATGGACACAATACCTTTGTTTTATTTATTTATGTTGCTGAGGTTCGAACCCAGTGCCTCACACGTGCTAGGCAAGCGCTCTACCACTGAGCTACAACCCCAGCACACCAGGCACTTAAAACTTTTAAGGGTCATTGGGATTTTTTTTTTGTATTGGTTAGTTTTGCTTTTTTATTCTTAAAAATTTTAATTTAATACTTAAAATTAACTCTTACACAGAGTAAAAATATCCAAGTAGTTTAAAATGGTTGTATGTGGTTTTGAAAAGTGTATACAAATTTTATTTTGGTTAAAACAAACTAAACTTTAAGGGACACTTAAAAAGATGCATCTAGTGGTGAATACTTTTAGGTGGAAAATTCTTTTCTGGATGAGAATGTTGAAGGCCCAGATTTGTGGGGTTATGAGTTCAGGCAGCACAATGCTGTTTTCTGAAGGTGGGGTAGCTCTCTCTCTGGAAAGGATTCTTCTGGCAAAGCCTGAGCAGTTTCCAGATCTGGGAGGACCCAAGTCATTTATGTGAGTTTCCAGGTGTTACTGGTCAGGTATGAAGAAACCAAGACCCAGGAGGCAGCAGCACCCCAGGACACTCATGGACTCTTCCTCTTTGGCTGAATTTTCTCCTTTTATAATGTGCATATTGCAGGAGTAAGATCTCCTGGGGTCCATCTCGTTCTAGCTCTTTATTTAATTGTAGACATTCTATTTGAAACCTAATGTACATGAAGTATGCCTCAGGGCAATAAGAAGTGTGACAAGACTCATTTGGCCCTTGGCCCTGTGACAAGGCAGAAACTGGGCACTTTTAATTTTGTGCTTTTACTTGAGACCAATTTATTGATCTACTTGTCTTCTATTTCTTTACCAGAGAATGGTTCTTTGTAATTTCATATTTAAAAAACATCATCAAAAGAAATCATCAGCATAATATCTAAGGTTTCAACAGTAACCATACAGATCTTAGAGACTGCTGGTAAGATGCCCAAACATTAACCTAAAATGTGCATTCAGTTTACAAAAAAAAGGGGGGGATCTTTGACCCCCTCCAATGTTTAAGTTTGGAAACTGAAGCTTTCCTAACAGAGTCAAAATATCACCTCGAAGACCACAATTTATCAAAGATGAATGTATTTAGATGGCTTAAACTCTTTTCAAATAAATAAGGAGAAAAAGGAAAGTTGATTCTTAGCATTTCATGCAAATGCTTAGGGTTTGTAAAAATACAGCTCAAGACTTACCTAGACTTTAGGTTTTAGAAGAAAACATAGTAAAGCTGCTGCTTTTAGAGAAATAGATTTCAGGTGTTGCATAAATCATCTTCAGAACTTTAGTTTATAAATGTTGAATTGCTGCTGAGTCATTTTTCTGATTTTGTTGGCACATTCCTATATATGTATGATTAGATATATTAGTTCTATGTAGTTTATTTATATTCCTTGGAGTATCAATAACATGGTTTAGGCTTATTTTATTTTCTCAGGATTCAAATTATTTACCTAAAGTTAGAATTTTAAAGTATTTAATAGAAAGGATTTTATATCTTGGTAGGAAAAAAACCCTGTAGGCTTCAGATAGTTAGCAGGTGATTCAGAATCAACTCAGGAACTCTTCTAAATTATACTGTGGGCACACTATCCATGTGGCTGGGTCTGCAAATTTTGATAGGAGAGGATACCTTGCCATGGGAGGTTATGTACATTGTGCTGTCAATTCCATGAGAAGTGTGCCTGGTAGTGATTTTTTTTTTCCTGACTAGGTAAAATTGACATTGGGAATGACATATTTTTTGTGAATCATTGTTCATTGCTTTAAAAAAAATCACACCAAACCCAATTGTGACCTCTTTGATCATATGCAAAGTCCTTTAAGTGCTAGCTGCCTGTTTGGGATTTTGCACAATCAGTTCTTATGAGTGTCCTGTGACGGTATACTGTTAACTTACTGAACCAAGTAATGACAGTGATGCAGATGGTTTCAATATACAGAACAGAAACACCCAGAATTTCCATCAGAACCATGGGGCCAGACTATGGAGGGTCACCTTCGAGGGCTGGAATAATCTGCCAACCTGGTCTCCTGACTCTACAGACAAACTTAACTTGCTGTTGTATTGCCACCAACCTCAAATCTCACCACGGTCCCTCCAGACCCCTTGTTATCTGATCACTAGTCCCCCTTCCTTCACCCCATCTTCCTAGTGGAGACAGCAGCTCTGATCCATTTTTCTAGGAGTGAACTCTTAAAGACAGTTCAAATCTCTTCGGCTGAAAGACATCATAAATATATATGATCTCAATAGGAAGTAGACCTTTGTGCTTGCAAAGAAAAAACAACAAATCTTTTCTAGGGCTTCCATAATAAACATTATCTAGATCTGGGTCTGCGAGAATCTTTAGAGCTCATTTTCTCCAATATTCACATTTTAGAGACAAAGAAAGCAAGGCCATAAAGCATTCAGTACAGTTACAGGACCTGTGTTTCCATTCTTTTCACTTAAGAAACTTCTTTAGTGGACAAGCTCCTTACTTAACCTTTGAAGATTCACTTTGGCTTTAAACACAGTATGTGCTTGAAACATTTGTTAGAGGAATGAGTGAATGAACGAATGAATGAAAGACAGTGTGTCACATTACCTACCCACTAAAGGAACGCTGAACCATCTAAAAGATGGACAAAGAAAAGGAAAAAAAAAATCCAGTGAAGGCAAGTTCATTGCTAATTCCTGTGACTTTGCTGCTACAGTAAGGATGCTGGATTTGGGTTTAGGAGAACCAGATTGAAAACATAGCCTACACCTGGCCTGTAAACCCCCTAAAAAAGTGGCGTGAGTGGGCATGACCTCATGGGGTGTTGAGAGTTCAGTGACCTAATGTTTATGAAAGTGCCTAGCATAGCATCTGGCTCATAGTAGAGGCTCAATAAATGTTAGTGGACATGGAGTTGGGAGACATGGTGAGTACCGGTGAGGCAATGTCTGGAAAATTCATTGGGCCTCTTGGAAGACATGCTCTGTAGTAACATGAGGATTTTGTTTTAAGTTCATTTCATCCTAATACAATCCTGGAAAATGATTCTGCCTCAGCCAGAAAGACTGGAGGGAAATTTCATTTCTCAAAGACTGGTATTCACAAGCTGTTGCAGGATCATAGCTGTTTTCCTGAAATGCAATTTTACTGACTGAATAAGAATAAGGCTGGTCTTACCTTAAAGTTTCTGTTTCCTAGTGTCGTTTCCTTTTGTTTAGTTGCAGGGTTGGGAATTACTTTAAGACTTGGACTCGAAGATATGGGGGTGAAGAGCTTGGTCAGCAGAAGTGCCCACTACTGTATACAGGCCTCAAGGTCAAGTTCAATCATACTACATTTTTGCAGAGTGTTTGTGTAGGGCAGACCACTCTGCTAGTTCTTACTCAGAGACAGGGGGCTTCCAGGCTTTGGGCAAGGACAATTGATTTAGGATAATCATTTCACTGGAAAACCAACACTCCAGCTTGTGACTAACTTGTCTGCGGTGTTTCTTACAATGCCATGAAGAATTCACTGTTAGAGGCCTGGGATTGTAGATCAGTGGTAAAGCACTTACCTAGCATGTGTGGAGGCACTGGGTTTGATTCTCAGCACCGTGTATAAATAAAATAAAGATCTATTTACAACTAAAAATTTTTTTTCAAAAAAGAATTCACTCTTAGAAATCTGATTTTCACATTTATTGAACTTTACTTGGTCATTTTATTGACTGTTACCATGTCATGGCAACCCATTCAACAAAAGTGGTCCTCTTTTGGGCCACTAGCCAAAACTGCATTTAAAAAATGCCCTGTAATTTTTATTTATCTTGTTTTCAACCAGTCATTAAATTTATAAGTAACCAGGGCTAGGAGGTTACTCAGTGGTAGAGCCTTGTCTAACATTCAGGAACCTCTGGGTTCAGTCCCCAGCATGGCAAAAAAAAAAAAAAAAGAAGAAAGAAAGAAAGAAAAAGAAAAAAAATGCTACTAGTAACAAAAAAGTAGGCGCTATAGATGATAAGGAAACAGAATGAACCTCTGCAAGTCATACTTGTGTATGATTCTTTCAGGATGGGGAAGGATACATTTTTATTTCCCCATCTCTGAAAAGTAGAAAAATGGCTTAGTCAGTTTGGGGTGGAGGTGGTTAATTTTCAACTACAGAGGATCCTTCCTTGTGAAGTTCAGTTATCCTGTTAATCTAGCATTTTAATTTTGTGGTAAGATTCTGGGTGAAAAGGGAAAATGAAATGATGCATTGAGATTATTTCCATTGACCTGGTGGCGAAGATTAACCCAGAGATGATGATATGTGTTCATGTGAAGGCCAGACCTTAGCCAAGACCCCCCGGAAAGGGTGACCTATTTGGTTACTTATAAAGTTGTTCTCAGTGCATCCCAGGAGGGCATGAATGAGGTGTGTGCCCTTGGCTTTGGGGAATGGGCAAATTTTTCTTTCATTACCTCTCTTAAAAAATTTCAATGCTTTTGGTCCCCTCCCTCTCCCATCCATTTAATCAGAATGAATAAACTGATTGTACTGTTTTCCAAGAAGAAGTTGTAATAAATTTTACATTACCAGCACTTAATAGTTTTGTACACTGCAGGGAGTGTTCCACCTACTGTGGGAGGGAGGAATTTGGTTCCCTGGTGACTGGCCATGCACCCAGCTCTGATCTGCAATCTCTCTTGGTATGCTGTGAGCTGGTGGGACCTGAGCAATTACAAGGGAGGTCACTGCACCCCCAGGCAGTTCCCAGCAAGTGTTTTTCCAATTTCACTGACATTCTTTCCAGGCTCAGCTCAATTTGTTTTCCTCTTCTCTATGGCAATTAGTGACTGGGTGGTAAAACGTATAATTCAGCAGAAGTTTCTCAGAGTGCTTCTTCTGCAGTTGGATAGGAGCTGGTGTCTGTCCGATCCCCTGCTTAGGCATGGATGTGTAATATTTTCTGCCTACAGGTTAGCTATCTAAATACTAGATTTTTAAAAAAACAAGCCTCATAACTATATGGGGAAAGGATGCCAGCTGGTGTGGAGAGGAACTTGGAGTATCACTTCTGTAATCCTTATCTAACCTGCGTCTATTAGCAGGAAACTGAAAAGGCCTGTGTATGACAATGAGATAAACAGTTTAATCTTAACAATGTCAAGTGGAAAATCCACCTGCCTGCCGGTAACTTAAGAAATGGCTAGGAGATTTTGTTAGGGATGAATAATCCTGAGACTCCGATTGTTGAGCTAAAACAAGGGAAAATTGGTTGCTTCAGTTAAGACTGGGAGGTAAGGAGGACACTGTTAGGGTGTGGAGACTACTAAGAAATTCTTACAGATTCAAAATGTGCTAGTGTAGGGGATATTTTGCATGTGTTAGAATTGATTTTTCATTCTGTATGAGGCCTCTGAAACCTTTTCCTCTTTTCTCCCCATTTTTTTGACCTTTCTCATTCATCACTGTCTTCATCACACCATTAAGCACTTACTAGAACAGAGAGTCTTGCTAATTCCAAGTAACTTGGGAGACTCAGGGCCTTCCTCTAACAACTTTCTGGATGTACCCTAGGTGTGCATTGTGCTGGAAGGACTAGTGACTTAGCACTGAACCTCTTTGCGCCTCTTTGGGCTTTGGTATCCTCATCTGTGAAATGGGTATATCGGTAGTCTTCTTACCTCATGTGGTCTTTGTGAGTCTGGAATCAATTAGTGTTCATAAAGACATTTTGGAAGAGTGCATTTTGCCTCCCTAAATTAGTTTCAATTATGAATACTGTGTTATTGCTTTTAAAATTTCCTGAAAAGAGGAAGGACCAGGGTGAGCACCATACTAGTATGAGGTAGTCTTACCTCTGTGTGCTGACAGGGAAATTACGAAGGACTATATCCAAAATGACCTTTCGACCAGCAGCAGAGCCAGTTTTGAAGGGTATGTAGGAGTGGGGTAGGGGAACAGGAAGAGCAGACATTCTAAATAATACCCTGGTTCCTCTTCAGCTGAGATATAGTCTCCTCTTGCCTGAGTGGCCATTCCAGCCATTGCAGACCATGCATGCAGCCTCTGGCTGTGGTTTGCTCACTGTCAGTGGGGAAGGGCATGAGGGAAGGCTGTAGCAAGTGAGGAGGTAGCCACAAAGTAGAGTTCCAATCTTCCGAGAACAGGGCTGTCAGCTCCTGAATAATTGAGGGGAGACTGCACTCTGCACTCTGAGTTTGTGGATACTTCATAGAGTGTTGATTTTTCTAGTACCTTGCTTATCTGTGTCCTGGAATGTGAGAGAGGGATTCAGCAAAGTCTTGAGTATTTTAAAGCAAATACTACATTCAGCAATTCTATGCTGGCCTAACCCTGGGCTAGATCTAGAAACTTCTGTCTCTTTTCTCATGGAGTCTGGTCTTCCTTCTGGGGGCTGCTCATGTTGAGAAGCGACATTGCACCCTAGCAGCTGCCCAAACAGTAGGCACCAATGTAACATTCCTGTCTGCAGGTACCTGTGCTGAAGAGAAAGTCTTAATTGATGCTGTCCTTGTCCTTGGGTGTCTGCCCTTGAAGGCAAAGCTGATGCCAGCAGGCATACTTGAGATTTGCAAAACTCAAGAACAAGTTGTATCGCCATTGAACAAGCATATTCATTAATTATGAGTTAATAAATAATGAATCAGTGTGGGCATGTGAAATGCAGAAAGCTTTGGTGTGTGTTGTGGAACAAGGAGCAGAGGAATTGCATTTGGCAACAGTCATTGAGGAAGAATTCTGGGGAAAAGGCCTTGGGGAATTTGCTACCTTTATTAGAAGTGGTCAAGCAAAGACATTATTTTGGATTCAGTGGTTCTGGGAAGTTGGCATGGAAGAATGGTCCATCCCCACCCAGACCTCAATGCCTCAATGCTCAGCTGATGGTAGATAGTGTGTGGGCAGCTGCTCTGTTCCTTGTAAGGCTAAAATGGACCTGAGATTGCTCTATCCCCATTGTGCTGATCAGAGGGACGTAGTCTGGAAACCCTTGAGTGCAGGGGCATCTGCTCAGTGTTACTGAGTCTATGGAAGAGCGCTGAGGGAAGAGGGAGTGGGAGCAGCATAATGCTGGTAGAGAGTCTGGTTGTGGAACCAGGGCAGTCCTGGAGTTGAGTTTCGACTCTGTCACTTCCTGACTGTGTGACCTAGAGAAGTGTCTTACCTTTCTGTCCTCAAGTTCATCATCTGTAAAATGGGACTGATAATACCAGACTTAAGGTTTTGTGGCTTAAATAAGATAATGCATGAGGTGCCTAGTACAGTACCTGATCATACTAAATGCTCAATAAATGGTAACTGTGTGAACCTTACAGGCAGCTTCCATGTCCTTCCTCAGCCTTCTATGCTGGCCTTGCCATCTCCACTATTCTCTTCCATTTGAAAGTGAAGTAGGACACTAAGGGAGTGTTCTGACTTATTTACTTCTTCCCCTCCAAGAAATAACAGGGTCTGAGAGCTCTGATGTTGTGGGTTTTAGGAAGTATGTGCTGAACTAGGTTTGCTCTGCCAAGAGAGAAGCAAGATGATCTTGCAGGAGAGTGTGCAGCTGGAGCCAGACAGACCTGAATTCACACCCTGCTGTTTCAGACTTGCAGAGACTTCTTGGAACATAAGGATAATTTTCTTCTCTCCTGGCCTATTGGGCAGATAATAATGAGATAATGTGACTCAAGTATCACCTGGGAATAGAGGGAGTCCTGTTCTTCTATCCCTTTCTTTCAGCTGTGAAAAGTGCTTTCAAGTGGGTCCTTAACTTGCCTTCACCCAGTAGCCTGAGTCACTGCATGTCATCCCAAGTCCAGGATGATGACAAAATAGGCAACAGGAATTGTTTCTCCAAGGAGGCCCCTCAGTTGCAGGAGAGCCTCACTTTGTTACCAGGCTCCGAACTTGAAGTTTAAAAACAATACTGGTATTCAGCTGTGGCAAGGGGTGTCAGGTTACATACCCTGGGACCAGCCTCTTTTCTTTTTTTGGAGGTGGAGACTGATCAGGTCATCACAGATTCAGATGTGGAAGGCTCTCACCCTACTTTCCCTCCCTTAGTTCCTCTTTTTACTCACATCTTTTACAGTCACCATGGCTTGTACGAAAGCAAGTGACTGAGTTCAAAATGTGTGTGTGTTTTAAGTGGCTTCCTCTTCTCCCCATGTCCAGTCTGGTGCCTGGTGGGCACATGCCCTT